>NW_015090793.1:6153127-6209379 GCF_001431845.1 Calidris pugnax
AACCAATAAAAAAAAAAAAAAAAAAAAAAAAAAAAAGGGGGGGGGGGGGGGGTAGGGAGGAGGCACTGAATGTTTTCAAACAAACTGGAGAAAATCGTTTTTTGCACATTAACAGTCTGTGAACATAAGGTGGTAAAATCCTGCCGGCAGGGGTTTACTCTGTCGGGTGTACAGAGCTGCCTGGTGGGAGAGGGACTGGGATGGTGTTGAGGCGAGCGAGGAAGAGGTGTGTGTTTGAACGAGAGCTATACCATTAGCATGAGCAGTGGAAATGCTGCACAAACCCTGGGACAGACGGGAGGAACTGTGCCATAAAGGCTGTATATAAGATCGTTGCTTAGCAGAAGTGTGTACGTAGGAATGTATATTAAGAGGGTAGCGAAGTACCAGCTGGAGAGGAAGTTTTGGTGGGCAAAGCATGGTCTTCAATGCTCTGTGGTGTAATATGGTTCTACCTTTGATTTTCAGGGGATGGAGAAATGCTGTCGCCTTGAGCTGAGACTGAGGTGAGGGTAGTCTGTTATCTGGTTTGACGTTGTGAGTGGATGTCCTCTGCATCAGATTAAGTTCCTCCATTTAATGTCTGACCTAGATGAGGTGCAGAGTGGGGACGTCAAAAAGAAATTTTGGCAGATAAGGTCTTTGTTTCTGCGGGAGGAGGTGTTGCAGTGAATGTTCAAATGAAGATTTGGGTTTGGAGTCCTGAACCAACCCATGAGGTTGGTTGGTTTGAGTTCAGCTCTGTATCTCCACATTAATCTTTTAGCACAGAAGCACAGAACACAAGAAGCAGAAGCCTTGGCAATCTGAGGACACCCAACCAGGGAAAGAGGGAAAATTTCCCATGGTTAGTGAAACCGAAAACTAGGAGCAAGGTAAGGGACAGGGGAGACAAGAGGTAAGATTTGCTCTAGATAAGGTAAATGAAATAGTGAGAATTGGGTCCTATAACCAGTTTAGTGAATTTATTTGACATCTACCTAAAAATTCATGTCCTTCATAATTTTTATTGAAAAGATAAAGTGAGGCAGATTTGGGAAAAGCTCTTTATTTTTCTCTAGTTTTGCTAACATTGCAGTGGTCTACCTCCTGCTGGGAGGGCTTCCTACTGCCAGGCTGGGAGGAGATGGGTTAAAACAGCCTCTGTTCTGTGAATAGGCCCATGTTGAGTGATGCTAATTGAGGTTTTGGAGAAACTTTTTACTCATCCAGTATTTTGGGGGTGGGTGAATCAATCTGTTCTTCGGGCAAATGAAAAAGCAACTGCTCATTTTTTTGTCCCTTGATGTCTTGGAAGTACTCTGATCGTGTGGAGCACCTCCTTACAGACAGTGCCCAAAGTGTCGCCTGGGGGTAAGGCGCAGCCCAAAAGGCATGAGGGTGTCAGGACCCCTCCTCCCCATGTTGCACATGAAACAGAAATGGATGTGCACACGCTGCCAAAGTGGTGGTGTTTCCACAGACCCTGGAAATCCTGTAATCGTGTTTGTCTTTCCCCCACATCAGTTATTAGGAAGAAGAAAATAAACCCCACGTTTCTGTGGGAACAGCCCTTTGCTAGCAGCAGCTGCGCTGGGTGGATCTCCCAGCAATGCCCTCTGAACAAGTGACTTTCTGGTGGGATGTGAACGTTTGAAGGGTTTCTCGTTCCCATCACAGACCTCCTGTGTGCTCCTGGGAGACTCCCTCCTTCCCTTGCCCTTTTCCTTAGCGCTGCTGAACTGTGCTTCCAGGTATTGCAAAAGGACCAGGACCCAGCAGTGGTCACAGAGGTGGCGAAAGCACCCTGGCCACCACACCAGGAGCAGCAAGCCCCACCAACTCCCCTCCACCGCAGAGGGGTGGTGGGCTGAAGGTAGCCATGTGCTGACAGGGGGGTTTCTGGGTCCTTGGTTGCCTTTCTCGTTTCTGCCTCGCCACTGACTTCTCAGGAAATCTGCAGCAGTTTAGTGTTTGTGAGGCTGCTTCCTCTTGCTCAAACCGCCTGACGTTGGCCAGCCTGGGCTGTGACACAGCACTGGGGTGCCACAAGCCCTGTCGCAACCCTGCTGTGCTCATTGCCGGTCCTCCTGGGAACCCGGCGCCGTTGGGTAACGCCGGGACTTCTGCAAAGGCTCACGCTCAAAAACAAACCAGAGTCTGGTGCTGACTGGAGAGAAGTCAGTTAAGGATGAGGGGTTTTGTGAGGTGCCTGTGGTCAGCAGGGAAGATGGAAGTGCTTTAGGTCCTTATTTATTTAGCAGTGTTACGTCAATGGGGAGGTGGGATGTAGAGTCCTGCCTGAGCCTGGGCCTGGGAGAGAAAACCCCTGAGAGTATTTTGGCTCAGTTTAGGAGTAAATAACCAAAATAACCATCCTGCTCCCTGATTAAATCCTTAACCCCAGAGAGGCCTCTAGCATAGAGCTTCTGCTTAACTGAGGTGCCAAAATTGCCATCTCCTGACTGCATAAGATGTCTGCACATATGTCTTACATGACCAGTCAAATATCTCCGGACCCTGCAGTCCATCTCGCACAGGCGCTTCTATTTCTCCACTGACTATGTAGGAAAACTGGGGTGCCTCCAGGTGGCAGCCCTGTCCACTCAAAAGAGGGGTTTGTTTTTCCCTTGAGATGATAAGGAGACACAGGAGTGAAATTAACTTGGAATTACTGTATTCTATATACTGTAGGAGCATAGCGGTAGGATGATGCTGTATGTGCTGGTGGTGATGGTCTCTGCTTTCATACAGTGGGCCAGCACCTGCAGGACTTGTCCCAGACCAGAAGATGCGGGCTCCAGGCTCTGCCAGCTCACGGACAGGGCTGGAGGATTGCAGAACCGACCCCACAGCCTTCACAGCAGCTTTGGTCCTGCCCAGGACCAGGCTCACAAGAATCATGGGTGCAGAAGGAAAACCATGAAACCAAGCACAGGCCTTATGGATTACAGCATGCATTTGACTGGTTACAGGTAGGAATCTCAAAATATAACATAAAAATGTAATTAGAATAAAAAAAACCCAACCCAAACAAAAAAAAATCCCAAACTCAAAACACCAAGGATTATGGACTGCAGCCCTACATAGAAGTGACCACCAGCAAAAAGCCTTCTTCTGGCACTGGGTGGTAAAGTCACCATTTACTCTCTTTTGCGCTTGGGTTTTACTTAACAGCTGTTGGGAAGAGAGGTGAAAAGCTCAGGCTCCATCCAGTTCTGCACCACCAAGGTTTAGGTGGTTGGGTGCCCGCAAGCACGTTCTTGGTAAGAAGTCAGAAATCTGTGGGTAAGAGCTGAGATGCTCTTTGCAAAACCTGGGCTTGATCCTTATGTGGATCCAATCAATAACACCTTGAAGGACTTCTTAAAGGGGTTTAAAACAGTAATAAACCATTTGCCAGCTGATAGGTGTGGTGAAGTTTGGGTGTTCCCAAACTTTGCAGCTCAGTTTCTATTCCCTAAAGAAGGATCAAAATCTAAATGTTTCAAGGATCTGGCTAGCTCATTGCTCACAGATGCTTTATGGTATTCAGAAAAAAGTCCTGTTTTCTGACCAGAAAGGAGACTTGGTAGGATGATTGTGCAGAATTCAAAATTTTGTTTTAATGCAATAAAAAAGCAATGAAAGATCTGGTGTCTGAATTCTGGTTGGTCTAAGGATAGAAATTACTTTTATTTATACTTTTAATTAAGGATGAGTTTTTGTTTCTGTCACAATGCACAGAATTATTTCTAAATCATATTTAAGACTTCCAGCAGAAGAGGTTAACTAATACTGTGAACTCATCCACCCAGGGGAGCTCTGAATTAATGTGGTGTTTAAGTGAGGAGATCAAAGCACTGATACCAAATGAAATGCTATTAACAGTTCCTCGCAAGCAAAATCCTTCAAGAAATTTCAGTGCAAGATGCTGGAACCGAGCAGTGCCTGTGGATGGGAAAAAGGTGCCTCCATCCCAGTGCTGACTTTATTTGATAGTCAAAGCAGGGGTTGAGGGCAGCAAATCATTGCCTGGTAGTTGTGGATGCATTGGCTGTGGTCAAGGGTGTAACGCACCGTGCGAGAGGCTGCAGGGCAGAAGCAGAGGCAGTGTTCTTCTCACCTGTGCTGTCTTCTCCCAAGTTGCCCAACAAAGACCCATAGTGTATTCCTGTAGTTTGGATGTTTCAGCATCCCCTGCTTGCCCTATGAGCTACCTACTTCTTTTCACACATCGTATCCTACTAAGTACTTTGGGAAGCTGCTCTACCCAGTGACTTTTTCTTTTTTCCTCTTTTTAAACTAGAAAGCAACCCAATTCCCAGTGCTACCATCCAGGAAGCAGTTCTGCTCTTGGTAGTAAAAGTCAAATTTGTCGAATAAACCTGAATTTGGTTGCCATCCTTTCATCCCTTGATGCTTTGCTAAAAAAAAAAAAAAAGTCAAACCAAAACAAAAACCAACAAAAAACCCCCTCAAAAACCCAAAACCAAACCAAATCCAAAAATAAAAACAAAGCATTGCAGAGACATTATGCCTTTTTCAAAGCCTGCATATCTGTCTTACAGCAATATTTTCCTAACTCCACAACTGCGATCAAGTCAACAACTTATCAGGGTAGGGTTAGGCCGCTAATTAAGCAAGAACTGTAGGCAAGATGGTAAGATTTAAGTGGGATCTACAGGGTTGACCCGTCCTTTTTCAAATGCCAGGTTTATATACGTGACCGTGCATTTCAAATGGGTCAAGGGAGCTTGGCTGTAAGTACCCAACACATTGCTGTGAATTAATATTTAATCAAATGTACACCATAGGGCTGAATATTAAAGCTTATCTTTGATTTTGACTTCTATGATTTTCTTGGGTTTCTAAACCCCTCTGAAAATACTTCAGCATTTCATAATAGTGTTACTCATACGATATATTTCTTAGCTGTGATTAAAGCTAGTGAGAATGTAAATCTACAAAGGGAAATCTAAGCATGACCTCATCAGCATAAAGTATGTGGGAGACTAATTTAGTTACATCCCTATTAGTAATGACAAATCAAATTGTTCCTCCTGTTTAAATCACTAATATGGCAAGGTTTTGCAACTCAGCACATAACACGCACGATAAATCAGTTCAGTCTGTACACAAATACTGATGACTGCTTTAAAGCTGGGTTAATTTCTGATCCCAGACTATTTCAGTGCGGTTCAGCTGAGCCATCCTAGTTCCTTTAATACCTGGACGGGGAAAAAAAAAATAAAGTTAATCTCTACTCCCATGTACTGTATATTAAACGCTCAACATTTATAACCCCGCAGCCGATTGCTTAGCAACATCTTGGGGAGGAAGAGCTCACCTGATGTGCTATCGGGTGCTCCTCTGTTGCAGGGGCAGAGCAGGGATGAAATGAGGTCAGGCAGCACAAGCTTATCCCGTGCCGAGTGGCGTTTGCTCCTCTCCGTAATGAAATTAATCAAGGTCGTTAATTTGATCCGGTTTCATTGTTATAATTTGAAGCTATAATTTGAGGTGGCTCAAAGAGGCCCAGTCTTATCTGTAATTATACCTTTATAATTACATTTATATTTTAAAGTAAACATTTTCATGTATTGCTGTAAATAGACTGTGTATGATAGAGAATAATACTGTCTCGTACTGCTTTTCAGCCAGAGCTGCATTATTGAAAACATGGGCTGTAAATGGGACGGGGGAGCTATTGACATTAGTCAGTTGTGTGCTTTTTAATTTGTTTTTATGGGAGCGTTTTATGTATCTTACCTCTTAAGGATAAAACTGAGCCTAAACCCCTTTTGGGTTTATAGATAAGGCCCAAAATCAAAGGCTGGGGCAATTGAAAGAGATAAGAATCGCTGTTTTGTTGCATTAATTTTTAAAAATTGCAGAGCCAAGGTGCAAAGATCGTCCTCATCTGGGAAAGCTCGAGGAAGTTCCCGGGGGCTGAACACCCCTGTGCCAGGGACCCCTCCAGCCCGGTGGCTGTGACAGTGGCGGGCGCTTGAGTGGGGACCAGCCATGCCCACCCTGAACGTGATGGGTGAGGAGGAACTGCCTTGCTCCTCCTGTGTTTAAGCATCTCGCTCGGTGGGACCACGGTGGGGGTACGAGAGCACCTCTCGCCCACGCAGCCAACTTGGCTGCCTCTGCTCCCCCCAGGGCCCTGCTGGCCGGCTGTCTCCATGGCATGCATATGAGCTCCCTCCTGTCTCCGCGCCAGAGCAAACCAACTGGTTTCACCCAAGGAGAAACCTCGACACGACTGAAGGTGCTTTTTTTTCCAGGGTCGCCCAGACAGAAGGACCTGTCGTAAGCCGGACCAGACTCTACCCCTGGACAGCCCTCCAGCCATGCCAGGAGACCTCATGCCCACCGACCTCCGTGCCGTGCTGCAGAACCCAAGAACGCCTTCACATCCTGCTGCGAAAACATCCTGCTGGCAGGCTGCCACCCAGTCCTTTCATTGTTTGAAGAATTTAAAAATCAAAATAATTATTGACCCAGGGTCTGTGGGGAGCTCAGAGGAGACCCCAGGCCAAGCTCTGCACAGCATGAAGGTGGCCGGTGCCCTTCAGAGAGTGCTGGTCCTTAGCGGTGTGGTCACAAGCCAGCCCGTAGCAATGAGCAATGAGTTAATGGTGCCTCCCAGGCATTTTCCACAGCAGCAGCAAACACGCAGCCTTTGCCAAGTAGCCAACACAGCATTTCCTTTCTTCTCCCTAAGATTATTTCTGGACTCTGCAAACCTCTTCTTCCCTGTGTGGCTCAGTGCTCCGGCAGCGAAGCCATGGGGACTTTCTGGAGCTGTACAAGTGGGTGACGCAGAAGCGGGTGACGCAGCAGGTCCGTGGTCTCCAGAGGCAGGATGAGGACACCAGGCACAGGGAACCCAGAACAAGGGAAGGAACAAGCATGTGCAGGAGCAAGAAAAATATGGTGATGTTGCTGGAAGAAAACAGCTCCGAAATGAATCCCAATCCCACTCCATTTTGAAGCATGTAAGAAATTCGGCAATTTACATTAAATAGTTGAAAAGAAAAAGTGGAGGTGTTTTTAGTGTAGTAAAAACCGAATTCACAGACTTAGTGAGAAAAGGGAAGTGAAAGGGTCCCAAGTTCCTTACTTACCAATAACTTTGGAGCAGCTACCAGCAATACACGCCTTCCTTAGTAAACTGGCGCCAAAACTGGGAGCTGAACTCTAAAGGGCACAGTTGTTATCGCCCCTGGGTACCTGGCTCAGCTCTCAGCAAATAGACGTTCTCCGTTTCTCATGCATATTTACCATATAGTGTATATATATATAATGTGTTTGTAACCAAGCATCTGTCTATACTTGGCTTATTCCCTTCTCTGTTTAAGCACACGCCTGAGAAGAATCACGAACAATTTGCAGAGAAGCTGATCATCCATCACCAGAAATAAAAGCGTTTATAGAAAGTGTTCCAGTACACGTCTGCAAAATGAATACGTGAACATGGATTTGTAAAAGATGAACTAGAATTGAATGACAAAGGACCTGGCAGGCACCGCATGAACAAGCCACACAAGAACCTCAAGGCCCAGCCATCGGGTCAGATAGCTTTGTTTTAGTTTGCCACAATTTTTACAAGTGACATGGTATTTTTGCAACCTTCGTTTTTCAGTTTCTCACAATTTCATATGAGACCGCTGCTGTGAAAATGCTTGTTCACCTCCACATGAGAGAAAAGAATTAGCTCCTCAGGATGTTTCAATTTGGGCACCCAAAATCACTGGTCATTCTTGAAAATTTTGGCTGTGGGAACTATATCAGGAATGGGAGAGAGAGGCCATAAAAGCACTGTGCTCTTCATGCAAGTACTTGTTCCAGCAGGAGACCAACCAGGTACCATTTGGGGCTGGTTCCTCAAGCAGGGCAGGGGATGTTCAGTTCAGCAAGTGTGATTGAAATGAGTGCAACCTCACTTTGACCGCTTTGATGTATTTTACTCACTCTGTTGTGTCAGGATCCTCTGGAGACAATATCCCCCCTCCAAAGGGTTGTGTAAATGTGCGGAGTCAAGTGACAGGGAACTGGACTCCATCAGATGAAGCTGGAAAAGCTTTTTGTGCCTTGTTTCATGCAAAGTCTGGGCTGGCCAGGGTGACATCAGTGGATTCACCAATATAACCTCCAAAACTAACCACCCTATGGTTTCCTGGTCACTCTTATCCTTACTTACCATCTCTAGTAACAAACAACACACCAGCAGCAACCTTGGCTGTTTGAACAGAAGTCTCCCCTGTGCAGTCTGTTATTAAATTCTTTTATGTCTTTATTAGATATCAGATGTGATGAAAGAAGGTGACATCTCCAGGGAAATCTTGCATGAGGTGTGGGGATGGGATGCTAATGGACTGGGGGAGACAGAAAGTCTACAAGTGTAATCATCTTCTACTGCCTCTGTGAAAGTGTTAAGATCCAGGTATCTTTTTTTTTTTTCTTCCTCCCAAAATGAAAAGATAGTTGAGGAGTATATAGAACAAGGTACTTATCTCTTCCTTAACCAATACTGCTCTCTTCTGTTTTAAGGATTATTTTGATGTCTTTGTTTTTTATTATTTTTCTGTTCTGCGATCTCCATCCTTTTTATCTCACCCGTTTGCACAACTGATGAGTTCTCCTTTCCCTGTAACAGTTTCATTTCAGAGAAAAATGGCAAAATCGCTGCAGAATGAGCACTTTAAAAAAAAAAAAAAAAGTGATTAAACAGAAGAGGGAAAGATGAATGCAGACTGAAGGACTAAACCCCGAGGAGGTGGTGTGAGGCTGCCAAGCAGCATGACAGGGGTCTGCCTGAGGCAGGAGGCGGCAAATCCAGGGACCCGGGTAAAGAATAAATGGGTTCAAATATTGCACTCTATTACATTTGTATTCCTTGATTTAAAAAAATGTTAAAATAGAGGTAGAGTTGAAAGAACGTGGTTTGAATTATTTAAAGGCAGATGTGTAAAAGCTCGGGAAATGCAGATATATGTTCAAACATACATACTCAGGAGTGTTGTGTTTACATTAGCCCCCAAGCCCTCCTGGCATGCCCTGGATGCATGCACATGTCCCACTCCTTCCTCCTTCCAACAGGCATCCTGTGAGGGTCTACAGATGTATTTATGGTACCAGCAGAATTTGCAAAGGTCAGTTTTCATACCAGAAACCCTCCTTTCTTTCGCCATGGCCACAGGCTCCCGTCGTGCTGACAGAGCTCACACCAGGTGGCTCCTGCACGGAGCCGAAGGAGGGCTGGTCCTGTAGACATCTCCCTAATGAACCCTTGAGTTTTGCAGCCTGGGCTGAAAGATGCCTTTTCAGCCAGGATGAACATTAGGCAACAGCTCTTATTCCTAGAGGTCTGGGATATATTTGAGAATTAAAGTGAGTTAAAACACTCTAGAAGTTTAAGCTGGGTTTTTCTTTTATTACTTTTCCAAGGGACCAAAGCAGGAGGGGGATAAAAAATAAGAAGACATCTTAAAGTTCTCTTTAAACTTATTTTTATCTGTAAACTAGTTGTAAATTTGTGTTTATTTCTAACAGGGATTGCATTCTGCACTGCAAGTGCTGCAGTGTGGTGAAGTACAGGCTCTGTCTTCCATATATAACAGAAAAAGGATATTCCCTTTCAGTGGAAATCCCAACCAAAGCCAGGTGGGGCAAGGACGGCTGGTTCTTCAAGAGGTGTCCACATCCTCCCAGATCTCGACTCACACCCGTCTTGTCACAGTTTCAGCTCTAACTCCCATCCATTCTTTGTTAGCAGATTTCCTTTGTGTCTCTCTGGATGGGGGCAGGTGCTCGCAGAACCATCGGACACTGTGCACACCCCCATTTTTGGGGGGGAAAGCAGAAAATGTTTGCTCCCAGAATACGTCTGCATCGCCGCTGCGTTATTAGTGGGCGCTCGGGGTCTTCTGAGCTCCGTGGTCAGATGCAGCTGCTCGTTAACTGCACAAAAACCTGTGCCTTTACGAGGAAGGTGTGTTGTCGTTGGCCGGGTGGGCTGTTTTTCTTGGATTGCCTCAAAAATAGTTTTCTGCTTTAATGGACCTGGGCGGCTGATGATCTTAACATTTGCTCTAATTGCTGTTTAACTTCAGAGCTGGTTTAATACGCGTAGCAGTAGTAGTTACAAAGAAAATATTCTACTAGAATTTAAATAATTTTTTAAAGAATAGCTGAAGCCTTCATAAGTATAGGGAGAGACTTAAACAGGCACAGAGCTTTTTAGGCACTGGGTTTAAAACTGTGTAATCACAGAAACAGGAAAATTGGCCATAAGGGCAAGAGAGCGGTGTCCTGCAAACAAGCAAGCAGACTGTGCAAATTGCTTTCTAATGGGTTTCTTAAGGTGTTGAAGGAGACTTGTTGGTTAAGCTAAGCTAAATCTCAGTTTAATTCTTGTTTTGTTACAGTTTATTATGATGCTGATCAGGAGCTGATGTGGGATTGCTGGAAGCGGATGAAGCGCTACTGAAACCTGTAATATTTCATCTTAGATTTGCCTAAGCACAGGATCAGCACGTTAACAGCCCAGCTGCAATCAGGACCTGGTTCTCTTCTTGCAGGAACTGACACCAGGGTAAATCCCTGATTCAGCACAGTATTTTGGCACAAGCTGAGCGCTAAGTGTGTGGAAAGACAGTGAAATCTCTCACCCCCTTATAGCCCCCTCCCGCTGCCCGGAGTTCTGTGAAAACCTCTCCACGACCATCCCTTATGAGCGAGGCTTTGCTCTCCTGCCCCTGGACCTGTGAAGAGCGGGGAGATGCAGACTGGGCCTCACGGAAAGCCCAGTCCTCCCTCCTCCTGTCCCAAAAAGAAGAGGGAGCAGCTCTAGAGGTGACCGATCTTATGACCCAGCAGCAGAACCACATGCAGACACGTTTCCATGGCCTGTCCAAGCTGCAGGTAAGACAATGACCAAAATCCAGCTAACATACAACTGGAAATTTAATATTTTGGCTTAAGTAAAGATGAATGTCCAGAAGGTCTGCTGGGGAACAGCAAAACCCAACAAGCTACAAAAAAATCATAGAGGCTCCACGGTGACATAATTGTGTGACCTAGCAAGAGGGCTCCCATGGGGAATAAGGGATGCATTCCACCAAACCAGTGATTTATAGCTGCAAATTCTGGCACCAACACAGACATCCACACTCCTGCAAACAACCCCTCAGCACAGACAGGTCAGGAAACTGTCAGAAAACAACCCTTTTCTAAGGAATCATTCTTGTGTCATGTCAAAACCCCTTCCTTATTGCCAATGCCAGAAGTCAGTGGATGCCAGAGGGTGAAGAGGGCATTGCTCTCCACTGGAGCATCTCTGGGTGTCTCTGTCTGCTGTGGCTAAGCCAAGCTGTGGTCCTGCACTTTGGGGAAGAAGAGGAATTCAGGTCGGTCTCAGCTTGGCTTACATCTTTTTGCAGTACCAAATATGTGTATTCAAATCTTCTATACTCAGATGTCTACAAAAAAAAAATATAATACAATACTCCCCTGCTCAGAATGTCACTTATAAATATTGAAGATCAGTGTAAAGTAAACAACTACCCTGTAATTACCATGAATAATGCCACGACCATTCCATTGCAGTAATACAAATCAGTGCTCACACCGCAAGTCCTGCAAACAAATTTATCCACTGAGTTTCTCTCCATTGGCAAGATCCTTTGCGCTATCACATGTGAGCTGAATTAGTATTCTTGGGATGGCAGGAAATGCTTTTTCCTCCAAGTTTTTCTGTGAGCAGGGAGGCTCCAGTGGTGCAGCTGACCCTGGCAAGCCCTGAGCACAAGGAACAGTTTTCCTCATCTCCTTCATCTGTGGCTTGGCTGAAGGCTGGGGCATGCAATTGCAGGCATTTTATGCCCCTTTTTTTCCTTTTTGTCTCCTGAAAGAGATGGTCTCCTTCAATGACATGGAGCAAAATGATTTTTTCTTAAGTGAAGGTCTGTCATATAAAGTGAGACTTAGCTTCTGAGTTTCCTTGTGTTTTAGAATCATAGAACAGCTTGAGTTGGAAGGCACGTTAGAGATCATTGAGTTCCAATCCCCCTGCCATGGGCAGGGACATCTTGCTCAAAACCCCATCCAGCCTGGTATTGAACACTTCCACGGATGGGGCATCCACACCTTCTCTGGGCAACCTGTTCCAGTGTCTCGCCACCCTCACAGTAAAGGGTATAGCTAATCTAAATCTCTCCTCCTTCATTTTAAAACTGTTACCCTTCATCCTGTCACTACATGCCCTGATAAAGAGTCCGTCCCCATCTCTCCTGTAGGGACCCTTTAGGTACTGGTAGGTCATTGTAAGGTCTCCCTGGAACCTTCTCTTCTCCAGGCTGAACAACCCCAACTCTCTCAGCCTGTCTTCATAAAAGAGCCCTTTGAGCATTCCATGTCTCTGTCAAAGATGTTAAACAGCACTGGACCCAGTACCGACCCCTGTGGAACACCACTCATCACTGGTTGCCACTTGGACATTGAGCCATTGACAGCAACTCTTTGAGTGCAGCCATCCTGACAATCACTTATCCACCGAGTTGTCCATCCATCAAATCCATGTGTCTCAAATTTAGAGACAACGATGTTGCGTAGGACAGTGTCAAACACCTTGCACAAATCCAGGTAGATGGTGTCAGTTGCTCTTCCCTTATCCACCAATGCTGTAACACCATCATAAAAGGTTTCGACTGGCTTTTTAATGTTTTGGGATGTGTTTTATTATTTGCAAAAAATTTTCACTGAGAAATGACTAAGGGCCTCTGGATACAGCTGGTCTCTAAAATCAACGACACTTTTGAGCAATTTCTGCCTCCATCCTAACTGCAACTCAGCTGTCCTGCAGTGGTTAAATACAACCAGGAATTAAAATACTGGGTTTGGGGATTTTTTTTTTATTTGCACTATTTTTGGTAATATTTTTTTTTTAATTCTCACTGTGAAGCACTTAGATTTTCTGGCTTTCTGTCTTTGAGTTCAAACTAATGCTAAGGGATCATTCAGTGAATGCTACTAAATATTTGTTCAGGATAGGAACCTCCAGCACTGCTTCAACTGAAAGATTTTCTTCTGTGCACTCCTGACTGACAGATTTTTCCTCTCCCTTTGTAAAAATCAGATTTTCATGCTGTTGTTTCAATGAGACTTGAAGGTTTTGCACCCCTGGGGCCATTGCGTAGCTGCTGGAGCTCGACTCTACTGGCAAAATTTCTCTCCTTAGAGGTTATTAATACTTTCTTCATTAGCAATTTATCATTGCAAAATGAAAACTGCTTACATCAGCCATGGACTTGCTGAAGATAAGTTTGTGAATGTAAATCATCATGTCATGATGATGACCAGGTACAAAATATCTGTTCTCTGCGCCCCGACAAGCAGTTTCAGGTTGGCCAGCTTTTTGTCAGCCAGGTTTATAAATTCCTAAGTAGTGGTATCAGCCCAAAAAGTCCTTCATCATAAAGTTTAGGGTCCCTCCTTGGGTGTTTCTTTGCTTTGTTACCGTGCTCCCTCCCCTGATCTGTGTGTGACTGTAGAAGTGTTAATATGTCGACTCATACACAGATGGCCACTGCTTTAGATAAAACTATTTAACTGCCCTTAAGCTGCTGGCCTCACCCTTTGGGAGAGTTGCCTTTGCAGCTTCCTCTTGTCTGCGTGGGCTCACCAAAACCTGTTAGCAGGACCCAGCAGCTCAGGAGCTGGGGCACAGGGATGGGCCCATACTCACAGCTGAACATCTGGCACAACATCTGGTGCCAGCTGTGCCAGTTCCAAGCTCCTTCCACTGCTGGCCGAGCCTTATGGGGCCAGCACCGCCAACAGCATCAGGTCAGGGCTGCAGGAGCTCAAAGGGGAGCAAATGGAGGTAAACGCCTCACAGATATAAAGCAGAGCGATCGGGGCAAGTCTTCGTGGGGCTGTCATATCTGTGGGTTCTGCAGGCCAGCGTGAGCAAGCATTTCCATTTCTCTGCAGGGTTGTCTGATGTTCTGATAGATCTCATGCAGTGCAACGTCTGCAACACTGGTGTGAGCACCCACACCTTTCAGCAGAGGCATTTCATTGTGTTCGAGAACACTAATTGCTTACGCTGAGCAGAGAGGGTAAGACACCCTTTTTCTTGGGAACCACAGAAAAGTTACACTCTAGGGCTGTGCAAGCTGGGAACTGTGTAAACAGAACAGATAAATTATCCCCTAAGTTACAAATGGGCTCAGAAGTAGAGTGACAGCCAATCTTTGCATTAGATGCATGCCCTGATAAAGAGTCCGTCCCCATCTCTCCTGTAGGGACCCTTTAGGTACTGGTAGGTCATTGTAAGGTCTCCCTGGAACCTTCTCTTCTCCAGGCTGAACAACCCCAACTCTCTCAGCCTGTCTTCATAAAAGAGCCCTTTGAGCATTCCATGTCTCTGTCAAAGATGTTAAACAGCACTGGACCCAGTACCGACCCCTGTGGAACACCACTCATCACTGGTTGCCACTTGGACATTGAGCCATTGACAGCAACTCTTTGAGTGCAGCCATCCTGACAATCACTTATCCACCGAGTTGTCCATCCATCAAATCCATGTGTCTCAAATTTAGAGACAACGATGTTGCGTAGGACAGTGTCAAACACCTTGCACAAATCCAGGTAGATGGTGTCAGTTGCTCTTCCCTTATCCACCAATGCTGTAACACCATCATAAAAGGTTTCGACTGGCTTTTTAATGTTTTGGGATGTGTTTTATTATTTGCAAAAAATTTTCACTGAGAAATGACTAAGGGCCTCTGGATACAGCTGGTCTCTAAAATCAACGACACTTTTGAGCAATTTCTGCCTCCATCCTAACTGCAACTCAGCTGTCCTGCAGTGGTTAAATACAACCAGGAATTAAAATACTGGGTTTGGGGATTTTTTTTTGATTTGCACTATTTTTGGTAATATTTTTTTTTTAATTCTCACTGTGAAGCACTTAGATTTTCTGGCTTTCTGTCTTTGAGTTCAAACTAATGCTAAGGGATCATTCAGTGAATGCTACTAAATATTTGTTCAGGATAGGAACCTCCAGCACTGCTTCAACTGAAAGATTTTCTTCTGTGCACTCCTGACTGACAGATTTTTCCTCTCCCTTTGTAAAAATCAGATTTTCATGCTGTTGTTTCAATGAGACTTGAAGGTTTTGCACCCCTGGGGCCATTGCGTAGCTGCTGGAGCTCGACTCTACTGGCAAAATTTCTCTCCTTAGAGGTTATTAATACTTTCTTCATTAGCAATTTATCATTGCAAAATGAAAACTGCTTACATCAGCCATGGACTTGCTGAAGATAAGTTTGTGAATGTAAATCATCATGTCATGATGATGACCAGGTACAAAATATCTGTTCTCTGCGCCCCGACAAGCAGTTTCAGGTTGGCCAGCTTTTTGTCAGCCAGGTTTATAAATTCCTAAGTAGTGGTATCAGCCCAAAAAGTCCTTCATCATAAAGTTTAGGGTCCCTCCTTGGGTGTTTCTTTGCTTTGTTACCGTGCTCCCTCCCCTGATCTGTGTGTGACTGTAGAAGTGTTAATATGTCGACTCATACACAGATGGCCACTGCTTTAGATAAAACTATTTAACTGCCCTTAAGCTGCTGGCCTCACCCTTTGGGAGAGTTGCCTTTGCAGCTTCCTCTTGTCTGCGTGGGCTCACCAAAACCTGTTAGCAGGACCCAGCAGCTCAGGAGCTGGGGCACAGGGATGGGCCCATACTCACAGCTGAACATCTGGCACAACATCTGGTGCCAGCTGTGCCAGTTCCAAGCTCCTTCCACTGCTGGCCGAGCCTTATGGGGCCAGCACCGCCAACAGCATCAGGTCAGGGCTGCAGGAGCTCAAAGGGGAGCAAATGGAGGTAAACGCCTCACAGATATAAAGCAGAGCGATCGGGGCAAGTCTTCGTGGGGCTGTCATATCTGTGGGTTCTGCAGGCCAGCGTGAGCAAGCATTTCCATTTCTCTGCAGGGTTGTCTGATGTTCTGATAGATCTCATGCAGTGCAACGTCTGCAACACTGGTGTGAGCACCCACACCTTTCAGCAGAGGCATTTCATTGTGTTCGAGAACACTAATTGCTTACGCTGAGCAGAGAGGGTAAGACACCCTTTTTCTTGGGAACCACAGAAAAGTTACACTCTAGGGCTGTGCAAGCTGGGAACTGTGTAAACAGAACAGATAAATTATCCCCTAAGTTACAAATGGGCTCAGAAGTAGAGTGACAGCCAATCTTTGCATTAGATGGGAACAGCTGCATACACCATAGCCTCCAAATTTCCATAGAAACTTGGATCAGCCATAGATTATCTTCATTTTGTAAATGTTTTAATTATTATGCTGTAATATTGTTCTGTAGGGATTGCAATGCTAAAACCAAGGCTCCATGGAAGCCACGTTTTAAAAGCAGTTTCCCCAGACCGTATTTTAAGAAAAGCAAAGCTGGTTTAGGATTAAGACCTACGGTTTCTGATAGATTTGGGTTTTTTCCATGCTACTGCATGCACTCTTTTAAATAAATAAACTCCCACTGAGCTTGCTACTCCAGTGGGACTGGATTGAACTTCCCAGGCATGCATGAATTATAAAGTCAGATATATGTTCCCGCGGAGAGGAGAATTACTTGCAGAAACCATCTCCTGATGCACGTAGCCTGCCCCCAGTCGCTTGAAAAATGAAGGCCCGGGTGCGTGCGAGCCAAGGCCGGGCCCGGACGGTGCATTGCTCCACGCAGGCTGGCTGCTCCCCGGGTGTCGCAACGCCTCTGCGCTGCGGCCAAGGAGATGGCCCTGCAGATTGCAAGAAGGGCTCGGCAGGATGTGGCTTCTGCGTGCGCGGCAGCACTGGTGTTTACAACATCAGGTACCGAAGTGGAAGCGGAGTCCAGCAGGCGGCCCTGGGAGATCTGGTTAGATCAAAGGCTTTCCCACGGCGAGGGCTTCCCAGCACGGCGGCAACGTGCCTCGTGCGGCGGCGGTGAGGGTGTCACCGCGGTGGCGCCGGCCCCTGAGGTCCCCTGTTACGCCCCAGTGCAGCTGGGCTGGAGAGATCTTCTTCAGCTCAGCTTCTGTGCGAGCAGCCTGAGGATCCAGGCTGCTGGAGCTGCTGTCACTGGATGCCAGAAGGTGTCTGTGGGTTGTCCCAGCGTGATGCAAATGTGGGTGTGAAGCTGCAGCGTGTGGTTGGGAGCTGCTTTGCAGCCAGCCCTCCTGCAGAGAGGGGCCACAGGGGTGGTGGGTCCCGCAGCGGACACTGCCACCAGTGGTGCCACCAGCACCGCCCCACTGCTGCTCTGCCCCTGCCAGGCATCTCTCCCTGCCCTTTCTCTGCCCGTCTCCCAGGGACGCGAGGTTCTAAGGATCAAACTTAGCCCGGTGCTCAATGCAGTGCCCCTTAAGTGATGTATCTGCCTGAGACAGTCCATCAAGTTGCTCAGATGAGGAGAAGCATTTCTTTTTTCCCCTTGCAGGGGAAGATTTTCTTGCCTTTCCCTAAGGGGCAGATGGGCAAGTGTCTCCCAGGGACGTGAGGTTCTAAGGATCAAACCTAGCCCTGTGCTCAATGAAGTGCCCCTTAAGTAATGTATCTGCCTGAGACAGTTGGTCAAGTTGCTCAGATGAGGAGAAGCATTTTTGTTTCCCCTTGCAGGGGAAGATTTGCTTGCCTTTCCCTAAGGGGCAGATGGGCAAGGGGGAGCAGAGTGCCAAACCCCAAACCTGTTGCTTCCTACAGGTGTTGGGTCCAGCCATGACCCCGTGGTTTTTATGTGCTTTCTCTATAAAACACTGTGTTTTGTTGCCCTGCATCCTTAGGAGCGGAGACACCAGTGGATGGGGGACGGTGCAGCCGAGCAGTCGCACCAAAGTTCCCACAAGGCGTAAGTCAACAGAAGATATTTGCCCAAGCCCAGCAAACTGTGAATCAGAATACAGCTCCTAACAAAACAGAAATCCTCCTAGCCCATGCTTTGCTAGTCACCAATTGAGGCAGAGTGATGAAATACTTGGCCCTTCTCGCCCTGATAAGCGCTTTATTTTTAGACTACCTTTTAGCATCGCTTTGGCAGCTGGTCCTGCAGGCTGGGCTGTCGCCTCCGGCTCCTGATGCACACACAGACCCCGCTGCTGGTGTGTGCTGGGCTCTCGCTGAGCCCTTCCAGCTCCTAATTTACACTCCAGGACAATGTGTCACTTCAAAAGGTTTGCTTCCTCGCGCCTTCCCCTCCCTCTTACCTTTTGTTGCCGTCCCCGATCACACCCTAACTTTTTGCAGAAACAGTTTTTTGGGTCAGCTCAGCGCAGAGCCTCCTATGTCTTCACACGTCTCCAATTCCTCCCAGCAAAACTGATTATTTTAGGGGCACTTCGGGGTAATTTGTTAAGACAAGAATACGCCTGGCAGGATATTGTTCTGCGCAGAGGCAGCTGCGTGCACGACGCCCTCCGGCTCTGCCTGCGGTGACAGAAACCAGCCGGCTGCGTGTGCCTCGCTGACAGCGCTCCGGCTGAATGCTTAGGTGTCTGCTCCCGGTATCCCAGGCGATCCCAGCATGTCCTGACCGGAGCCTGCGACGGCATACGGGGACCGTTCCCAAAAGCTGCCGCCAGCGCGGGCGGCTGAAGGTCCCCGGCTGCTTGGGATGCTTTGGGGCTCTTCTAGCAGCAGCGTGATAACGGCACTGGGGATGGGGAACGTCGGGGCAGGTGTTTTTCCTGCTTGGAAGTGCTAATGCGTTAAGAGATTAATTCTTTTGTGGAAATGCTTTGAATCGGACAAGATTTCATTTAAATAGGAAAACTGATAACAAGAAAGAGAAATCTTAGTTTCCGTTTTGGAATGTTTTGGTTCAATGTCCTTCAACCTTATAGAAAAAGGTAATAACTTCATAGACCTGCATCAGATTTCATAGAAACCAAACACTTTGATCTACCTGAAGTTAAACAATTTTGGAATTGCAATCCATTTTTTATCCAAATTTACTACTTGCTTCGGATTGGAAAACAAATTCCAAGATTGCAGATTTTTCCCATAAAACAAAGAACTCCAGCCTGGCTCCCTCCCAGCTCTCCTTCTGAATGAAATATGTAGCTCAGCTCCCTGCACAAACACAGAGCTATATTTATGACCAGGATGGTCCCTTTCACCCTATGTCTCAGGCTGCTGGATTTCCATGAGGGATTTCTTAGATGTGTCAGGTTGACCTACCATGTGCTGGGCAGATGCTTTGCACTGGGGCAATAAATCGGAGGGTTCCAGGACGTGGCAGGTTTCCTGTGCCTACCTTTATCCGCTGCACAGCCCGTTTCCATCTCCTGGCCTTTCCCAATGGCATGGCAGTCCCTGTACATTTGCTTCCCTGTGATTTCTGCTGGCACTTCAGAGCGTTTCCAGGTCTATGCCTGCCTGTGGAAATCCCTCAGCAGCAGAGAAGGACATCAAAGTCCACCCAGAGAAACTTCCCCAGCAGGAAAAAAAGGTGTTTCTCTCGGGTGACACCTTAAAGGTGTTCAGCTGCAGCATCTTCATTAAGCGCAGGTGAGGAGAGCAATTCTACCTTGTTGTAAAACACTCAGATTTTCTCCCAAAAGTCTTTCCCTCTTCCCCTACTCTAGCCAGTCTTCCTCCACCCTCCTCTTCGCTGTAATTAGACAGACTGCAAAGCTGGTTGTGCTAGGGCTCTTGGCCACCTTGCTGCACACCCTGCACACTGGGAAACATGCTCCTAATTATTAATATTATTATTTTAGTAGCATCTAGAGGGCTCAGGCATTGTGGCTGGTGTTTTGCAGACATGTAGGAAAATGTCTTTCCCTATGGACGTGCGATCGGAGGCAAGACCCGACAAGCGAGAGGCAAAATTAGAAGGAAGGGCTTGGTGCTACGGATGAGCGGCCAAACCGACCACCTCTGCTCGCCCTTTGAAGCATTGGGTAAGGCTGATAAATGGAAATGCACTCCATAAAAAGTCATTAAATGTTTTAAAATTTTAGGCTGGCTACAGCCTTTATTTATTTATTTTTCTCAGCCGTACAATTTTTAAAGGCTTTGAAGTCCTGTTTTCTGAAGTCACTTGGGCAACCAAAGTCCCTGCGACTTTGAGGGAGACGGGAACTCCTGCATCCCTTTGCTGCTGTAAGGAGCAGCACATTGTTTTTGCCTTCATCTAAAGATTCCTGAATACTGCACCTGGAGTCAAATATTTTTAAGATATGCATGAGGGGAGCAGAATGAGTGGGATGTGCCTAAAAAAGTCCCCAAAACTTTATCTAAAACTGTTAATATATATGGCATTTATGACTTTTTCCAAAGGTGATGCTGCTAAGTACTTTATATACCAGTAAAATGTGAGTTTAAGTTATTACAAGTATCTGGGGGGGAATAGCCAGTTTTAGCTGTTTGTGAGTCTCTAAGGGCATTGTTCATTAACAGACAATCAGCTACAATGTTGTGTCCCTGTGATCGGTGCTGTTCTGCAACGCCAGTGTGCCAGAAATCCCCATGGGTATCCAGGAGGGACGACCAGGAGGAGCTACCCCACACCGAGCTGCAGCTGAACAAGAAATGAGGTATTTTCTAAGCATGATCTGTAACGCTCTTACAAAGATCCAACTTTACACATGGACAGGCAAAAAAAACCCCCAAAAAAATATCTATGGAAAAATCACAGGAACACTCAGGGCCTGTTTTGGATGGTTGTTTTCCAAGAAGCCTTAACGTGGCCTTTTTTGACAAGGGGAAGATGTTCACGCATGCCCATTCAGACAGTGCTGATGTCTGAAACCATCTAGCTGGTCAAAGATGCAACTCCAAGATGTTCACGCATGCCCTCTTCATGTGCTGATGTCTGAAACCATCTAGCTGGTCAAAGATGCAACTCTGTAAAATCGCAGGAAGTGGAAACGAGTTGATCTCAGTCGGTGGGTATTTTTCATGTGTCTAAAATTATGACATGAGAGCTCTGCAGAGCTGCGGTCCTGAAAGAGCTTGACTGCTCCCATTCAGAGGAAATAAATAAGAGTTTTTTGCTTTGTTTTTACCAGTGATACAGGGCTGGTGTGCCCCAAGGACAGCAGGCAGAGGGAGGAGCACTTGAAAATTTGGCTTCAGTGAATTGTTCCTTAAATTCAGTGACTCATGAGTCTCTTTCGGTACACGTGGCTCTCTGTGTATAAACTCCAGCCCAGTCAGAAAAATATCCTTTGGTCATTCATGACAGCTAGTAATGGTTTCCTAAGAATTAATTCCTCCTAAAAGATACTGTCTGCATTCCTTTGGAAGATGCCCTCCCACAGGCCCTCTCTTGCAGGGCTGCACTAAAAATAGTGCTCAGAGCTTTGTTGCGACAGCTCCGTGTTGCAATTTTTATGGCTAGGTAGGTGAAGTCGCTTTAATTCACCCAGCTCAGTTCACTTAAATTTGCATGATAATGTTGTTAATTATCCATGTATTTCAAACCAAATAATGATTTCACGAAAAGATAAGACAGGGTCCTGTTTTTCTTTCCATATATTTTAAAAATGCGCATAGAGTTTGCATAATTATAATGCATTTTCTCTGGAATGGAGATTCGTATCTATTGCAGGTTGAAGTGCAAGCTCGTCTGCAGGCTGGGATGCCGTCCTCCAGCCGGTCTGCAGGCTGGGATGCCGTCCTCCAGCCGGTCTGCAGGCTGGGATGCTGTCCTCCAGCCACGATGCCCAGGCTGGGATGCTGTCCTCCAGCCACGATGCCCAGGCTGGGATGCCGTCCTCCATCCGCTCGCTGGGCGTGCACAGTCCAGCAGACCTGACTCGCCATCGTTTGCTGCCCCGTCTGTGCTGACTGAAAGAAGCTGCTGGGAATGTGACTCTAAACTAGGCTAATAATCACTGCAAAAGACTGTGCAAAACGAGCCACTGCCGGGCTCCTCTGTGGCTTTGCTGGAAGGTGGCAGCGGTGGTTGGGAAGAGCAGCACCTCGCCACCTGGTGAGCAGACCCCTTCTCTTATCTATATGCAGATAAACCAAAGGGTGCTTCCTCGTGGGACGCTGTTGTTGACAAATTTGGTCAGTCTTGGTGGCACATTTAGCCCTTGACCTTTCCTGTCACCTGTGCAGATGCAGGAATTTGGGGCAGGCTGGAGCTCCCAGGCAGGAGCGAGTGCCTTCACTGGGGACAGGGAGGGCAGCACCAGGTACCCCACAGCTGCTGTGGATGTGCAGCCCTTGCAGGGCGCTGCCTTACAGAGCCCTGAAACCCTCCCTGGCCCAAAGAAATAATAAACACAGGGTGTATTTTTCCACCCACCTTTCCTTATGTATCTTTTTCAGTCCCTCAGCCCAGTTCTTCAGAAAACGCAAGGCTCTCTGTCTCTTCTGGGTGCAAAAAGAAGCATCTTTTTTTTTCCTTTTTAGAAAGGAAATGAGGTTTTTCCCCTGCTTTTCTGTTGCCTTGCTTTGTCTGAAGCAGTTTCCTTGTCCCTTCTCCAAAAGACAGACAAGGTGGCCGAGGACAGAGGAGCGCTCCTGGTGCTGGAGCGGGAGGAGGAGGGTGCCTGGTCTGGATGCCAGGTAGATGGTTAATGAGATTGCAGCATTGGGGAACTGAAACTACAGCCTTTGAAAGGGAAAAGATCATCTCTGCTGGTCCCTTTACACTGTTGACTTCGATTTGCATTAATGGTTGCTGGGCTGGCATGTGGTTGGGTAAAAAAAATGTCTCTTGGCCCTTCGAGATGAGGAAACTCATTCGGTGTTTAAAGCAGGTTGTGAGGGGGTTTGAGATGCATCCTTCCCTGGGAGAGGGAAAGGATGCTCCCGTGGGGACTTCAGCAGTGCCCAGCAACCCCGATGTATCTGAGACACATGAAGCTCCATGTCGGCTAATACTTGAACCAATGTTAATTAAAGCATTTTAATGAGGGTGTTTTGAGAACTGCGCATTAGTCTGTGCAAGCCCTTTGTGAAATATTAAACATCTCTGCCCTTTCAGCAGCATCCTCCTCCCCAGAAGGTCTTCCTGCAAATGGGGCTTGACACTCCTGATAATTTCAGAACTAAAGAAATGCAGAGAAATAA
The DNA here is from genome assembly GCF_001431845.1 of Calidris pugnax. Lineage (NCBI taxonomy): Eukaryota > Metazoa > Chordata > Aves > Charadriiformes > Scolopacidae > Calidris > Calidris pugnax. Next base: position 6,176,185 of record NW_015090793.1, read on the forward strand.
TCTTCTACAAAAATCTTAATGTGATCTTTGATGTTGCAGTCAAAGGAGCACATGCCAGAAAATGTTTTGCTCTCTTCAGTTCATCCTCTGGTTGTGTTTGTTGTTATTTTCCCGTCAGGCGCGACAACAAGCAGCTGATTAACTCATTAGCCAAGAGCATCAAAGCACAGGGAGAGAGCACGAAATCTGCTCCTGCGTCCTCCAGCCGCTCCTCGCAGCTCAGTGGTTTCTGCGGGGCCTGTCTGAGGTACAAAAAGTCATCTCAGACACTCATGGACAGAAGCACACCCTGTCTTTTTCAAGTCCGGTCTCCACGCTCAAGGATCGTGGCTGTGCTGGAGCATCTTAGCCTCCATCCAAGGGGATGACCCAAGCTCCAGCCCATGTGGTCATCATCCAGCAGGCAGAGGTAGCTCCACAACATGGTCACCCCATACCCTACGCCAGGAGCTCCTCAAGGCTGTATTCACCTGGTGGGTCCCCTATGGAATACCACAGCCATGGGACAGTAAGGGAAAGTGGTGATGCTCCAGATTGAGAGGCCAAATACCACTTGGTGGGCAGGTGATTTAGAGAGCACTCATGCAGTTTTTCAAAGCTGCTCCTAACTATCCAGCTCACTGGAGTTGCAAGAGCAACTCATAATGTTGAGTTTCTCTTGCAGGTTCAGGTCACGTGGAGTTATACTCAAGGTCTGGCGAAGGCAGTAGTTTGCACCTGAGTGCTGCTGCCTTGGGTTGAAGGCCACGAAGGTGTTTTCTCCTGAGAAAAGCGGTGTGCTCTGTCATGGTGTGGCTATCGCCCAGCCTTGAAAAGACCAGCAGTGCCCCAGATCTCACTGGTGTGGAGGTAAGGTGATCTGTCTGTCATCTGTATATATCTGCAGCCCTTCAAAAGCAAAGGATTAGCAAATTGTTTGTTGTGCAATTGTGGTACAATCTTGCAGACCTGATGTGAGAACCTGTCTACGCAAGCCCTACAGATGTGGCACGGTAGCAGAACAAACTCATGGCCTCCCAGGAGTGCTCCTGCACAGCAGACACCAAAGAGATCACTGTCAGATACTCATCAGGTATCAAACTTGTCTCTTGTTTTCTGCCTCCTCTCACTCCTACACCAAGGTCATGGCCTCCTGCCCTCTCTCGTCCTCACCTCCAAAATATACTTCCCTTTACACCCCACCAGCTTCTGCCTCTTCCTTGCTTGCACCACTTGTCCCACTGCCTTGGCCCCAGATGTGTGGAGCCCAGCAGGACCAAATCAGGTCTGCCCAAGGGGCCTCAAGGTGATTTAGAGAGCACTCATGCAGTTTTTCAAAGCTGCTCCTAACTATCCAGCTCACTGGAGTTGCAAGAGCAACTCATAATGTTGAGTTTCTCTTGCAGGTTCAGGTCATGTGGAGTTATACTCAAGGTCTGGCGAAGGCAGTAGTTTGCACCTGAGTGCTGCTGCCTTGGGTTGAAGGCCACGAAGGTGTTTTCTCCTGAGAAAAGCGGTGTGCTCTGTCATGGTGTGGCTATCGCCCAGCCTTGAAAAGACCAGCAGTGCCCCAGATCTCACTGGTGTGGAGGTAAGGTGATCTGTCTGTCATCTGTATATATCTGCAGCCCTTCAAAAGCAAAGGATTAGCAAATTGTTTGTTGTGCAATTGTGGTACAATCTTGCAGACCTGATGTGAGAACCTGTCTACGCAAGCCCTACAGATGTGGCACGGTAGCAGAACAAACTCATGGCCTCCCAGGAGTGCTCCTGCACAGCAGACACCAAAGAGATCACTGTCAGATACTCATCAGGTATCAAACTTGTCTCTTGTTTTCTGCCTCCTCTCACTCCTACACCAAGGTCATGGCCTCCTGCCCTCTCTCGTCCTCACCTCCAAAATATACTTCCCTTTACACCCCACCAGCTTCTGCCTCTTCCTTGCTTGCACCACTTGTCCCACTGCCTTGGCCCCAGATGTGTGGAGCCCAGCAGGACCAAATCAGGTCTGCCCAAGGGGCCTCACCATGCTCTGCCAAAGCTTCTTACTTTGGCTTTAGCAGCCTCTTAAAACTTCTACCACCCATTAGGCGTTAAGTGTCTACCCCACCCACAACTGTGGTTTGCCTGACTTCCTCGAACACCTCTTCTAACGGGAATCACCACAGCCGAGCGGGGCTTGAATCCCATCAACCCATCACCAACTTGCAGCTACGCACACAGCAGCCTCCTGAGCTGAAGAACAGTCAGTATTTGTTGGCAATATTGGGTTCAGGTCGATTGTGCATGGCACTGTCACAAAGAGAAAAGACCAGATTTTGCACTTGTGGAGCTAGAAAGGACTCATAGATTAGCTCCTTGTTTTACTCCTAGAGCAAAGCTCTTTGTGAAGAGGTTGCTTGTGCTGGCAGCACTGGGGGATCGGAGCTGTTCCTGGAGAACTCATCAGGAAGGCTGATGTGTTGGTAGCGTAACCAATGGCAAAATGAAGGAGAGGAGTCTGGCAGGATTAAAGCGTTTTTACATCCCTGAATCTCCCGAGTTCCAGCCCTGGCAGCGGTGCTGCTGAGCTCCTGGTTCCACAGTGATCCCCTCTCTCCTGCAGCCCAGCCACCCTCTGCTCCATTTAGCACCAAGTGAAAAATCAGACACTGAGGCCCTTTGTTTTTGCTGATCTGCAACACAAACAGGCCTCTTTGCAAAGATCAGTGCATGTTGCACACCCACCACAGGCTTCGTTAGCACCTGAAACCCTGTCCTGACATGGTGCTCCACAGAAGGAGACTTATGGAGACATAATCCCAAATGAAGTCATGCGAGGAGATGGTTATGTTTTTTTCCCTTTACATGAGGAGCTGCCACAGCGCTCCTGAGAAATAGATATCCAACAGCAAGCTGCAGGCAGTGTGAGATGACAGATACATGTTTAAATAATGTCTTTATTCCAGTTCAGCTGAAAAAATAATTATTGAAGTTGGGTCTTAAGCCAAGAAGTACCTTTGTTTCTGAGCACTCATTGATTAAAACATCTTGTGCTTTCAGCTGGGTTCTAATAAAGACACTACGTTACCCTTCACACAGAGTATAAAATAACATCTTTATTTGGGAGGAGAGAGGAATTTAGAGTGACCTTAATGTTTCTTGAGATTTGTAGAATTTCGCCCAGCCTAGAGAAATTCCTACTTCCAAACTCGGGGATTTCTGCTAGAACAGGAAGTTTCTCTTGCATTGTTATCCAGCAAAACGAGCTCTGGATTATATTTAGCTCCATTCATTCAGCACAATGAAAAGTAAGACTCTGGCCAATTTCCTTAAGCGAGTTTGTTAATAAGCACTAGTTGGTTGGTGGCTGGTCATTTCTAGGTGGCTGGGGAAGACGATACATGCAACGCCCTCCCTCCCTCCTCTGAACAAGGCTCCCAGTGGATTCAACCACTCAAAGGACTTTATAACCTTTACTGGGTACCTGTGCCAACCCTGCCCTGGTCGCTCGTGCTTGCTGGCCCATGCTTCACTGGAGCTGCAAACAAACCACCAAGGGCAGTTTAGTAGCTTTTAAGCTATAGCTAAATAATCTTTCAGGGGCTCCTAATTACAGGCTTGAGGCAGTGCTGCATAAAACCACTAATGCTGGAGCTGCTGAGCTGGAGGAAGTCACACTCGCTGCAGATACTGTATGAACCGCAAAGACTCCCAGCATATGGGAGCGTGTGTTGAAGCCACATGCAAGCCAGGAGCTTGGGTCAGGGAGGGCAGCTATAGCCTGGGTGTAAATCCTGGCTTCATCCATTGCTCTCTGTGTACATAAAGACAAATCACTTTGGGTGTGTCTGTGCTGAGGGCTAGAAAACAGACTTAAGGTGGGTTCATGCATGACAAACTTCAATAAGTTTTCATCCATTTTGCTGGCCGTCACTTGGACTCAAAGTACCTGTAGTGTGTTTAGGATGTGCTGAGCTCAAAATACCTCCTGCTTGTGCCCAGCTAATTTAGACTGTGTGATTTGATGTTTGGGCTTGCCCTAAAGGATGGAGCTTCCCACCACCCACCTCCATCTGAAGTCATCAAGGGGAGAGGTCTGAAGCTGAGTGTCTCTGCAACGCTTTCAGCAGTGGGATATACTTCCCTTGAGGCCCCGAGCAAAATTCAGGCAATATGATGTCTTGGCTTTGCTTGGACAGGAAAAACTAGTTGCTTTCCTCCCACTGGGAGGGATGGTGGGGAAGGGAGTGGAGGCGATCTCTGTGGTTCTGCAAAAACAAAGTATAGCAATATGTGGCTGTCCTCTCCTCATCTAGAAGCCACGGTAGGATGCCTTCACAGACTACGGGTGCAAGGAAAGAAAGAACCTGGGAAGCAATATGTGGCAACCACAAACCATCATAGCTAGGGGGAAAATTTAGAGGAAGGAGTAATATTAGTCTAACTTCTCCTGACAAACTGTAGATGTCTGCGTACAAGAAAGAAAAATTATCTGGTACTCTGGCAACTAAACACCAGTTCTGAGAAGGTCGTGGGTCCTTTCCTGGAACAGCTTGAGCAGTTGTTCTCTCAGTGCCCACCTTGCCTCCCTTGGTGCCCATCATGTCAGCAGTCACAGTACTGAGACTTCCCAAAGCTCAGCAGTTTGCACCTTTCAGCCTGCAAACTCAGGCACTGCTGAAAGGCAGATGTTTCAGCCTGATCTGGAAGATCGCAGCCCAAAGGACTGCAAATGGACTTACTTTTTTTTTTTTTTTTTAAGGACAGCTGAGGTTGTGTGCCATCAGAGCATGGTATCTTCAAAAGAGGAGCAAAGGAGGTAAGTAAAGCCACCTAATCCAGCCAAACATGTTATAAAAGCAAGTCATAGAAGTAATAAAAAGATTAAGCCACAGAATTTCTTCAAATTTTAGCATTTCTGATGTATGTTTATTGGCACTGCTCTGTTATTCCTGCCAAGCACTCAATTAGCACTTGAGTTAATAAGATGTTTTAATGACTGTTAAATTAAACAACAACTCTGACACTGCTTTCCAGTGTTTTCCAAGGGAAAGATTATTTCAGCCCAATTCCTGTGTTATCATTGTCACTAATTATTTGTGTTTATTCTCTTTACTATGCTTATTTGATTTCATTAGAAATTAGATGCAGTGATAGGGGATGTAATTTGGTATTTTCCTCTAATGTGCTGAATAGATGAGGATTAGAGCGTCACAGCTATGAGAAAATTAGTCCTCACAAGCATTTGTTCAAATAGAAATCACAGAGGCTTTCTGACGACTGTCATACCCCCTTTGATTTGCTCTTCATTGGTGCTTCTGTGAGTTTGTTCACAGAAAGCTTTGCCAAAATGGAAGTACTGCTAAGAGAGGTGAAAGCATCTCATAGCGCAGAATTACCTGTGAAAATGTTTGGACTGTCCTGTGCCATAGCTTTTTTTTTTTTTTTGGTGGTCTGACAGTGATGCAGGCAGGAATAACACAGTATTTTGGGGCTTAGCTCATCATTCACTCAAAACAGCTAGTGTACTATAAATAGAAGGAAAACATCAAGTAAAAGCAATATGCAATACATCCCAAAAAACAGGGATTTAGAATTGTTTCATGCTGAAAAATTAAAAGGACAAAAGAAAACACATGATCTGTGGGCAGTTCACAGCTCTGCCCCAGCTGAGGATGATGATCTCCCACCCAGGCTGGGAGCAGGGTTGGTGCATGATCGAGTTGTTGTGGGTCTCGGTCTGAGATATCTCCCTGGCTTCGTTCGAACTGATGCTTCTGCTGTGAGTGGAATAGCCTAGGGCTGGAGCAGTGCTGAGAGAAATGAAAAGCTTTCATAAAATTATGTCATGTGCTGAATGTGCCAGCCTGTCGTGTAATAATAGCTAAAACTTTCTGTAATTAAAACAAGTAGCTAGTTATGGTGTCTGACTATGATCAAAGCTCTTTTGTCTGCTTTGACAGTTGGCACATGTGAAAGATTTTGGCTTACATGGAAAATACTGTTGTGGTTTTTCTCTTGGTTTTAAATGGCAAGAAACATACATCTCGGATTATCCCTAAACTGAAAGAAAACAGTAACGGGAAACTGAGATCCAGAATGTGCATGACGTAAAATGTCTACAATTTCTGGCAGAAGCAGCTCCTCTACCCAGCCATCGTGCCTTCGGAGCAGTTGACCTGTTCCTGCAACGCAAAAGGTTTTATCAGGTCATTTTATATTTCTGCAGAGATGGGAATACAGCTCTTGAGAACATTCCCAAATGTCTCGTACTGCCTTTTTAAAATAAGAATTGCTTTTGCATAACAAATATTTGTCTGAATTGTGACAAACCAACTGTCTCCCATTAGAGGATTTTTTTTTTTCATTACTTGGATTGTAATTGTTTTGAGACATTTTATGGATAAAAGCTACCTTTCTGTTCACAAGAGAAACCTACATTATTTTCCATATTCATGTCTGGTTTTGTAAAAGAAAGGGCTTGGTGAGTAAATATAATCTGCTTTTGCCCTCAAATTCCTCTTCATCTTGAAAAAAACCCTGAACTAATCCAGAATTCCTTTTGCATCTCTGAAAACATCTACTTACGCTTAGAAATCTCTGGAAGGAGAAATATGAAGTTTTACAAAAAAACAGATGTGAACTGATTGGCTGAGGAACATCAGCCAATAATATGATGTTTTAAACATTAAATTAGGCAAGAAAACATCATCTGAGAGAAGTGGCCAGCAGAGTGTTTTGCTGAGCATTGGGATTTTTCCATCCCTTCTCCTGAAGTTCTGAGGTACGTTGTGTGTGTAAAGATTCGCTTCTTTCATATCTTGTGTGCAATCATGTCTTTTTGTGTTTCCTGTAATTTCAAATTTTGACCAGTGAACTCAGTGGTCCCAGGCTGAATATTCCCCCAAATTCATTGGTTTGATGTGGGTCATCTTCTTATCTTGGTCCTGGCTAGCACAATGGTTTCTACCTTCAAGCGTCAGTCTGCATGCAAGTGTGCCTCTATGCTGTCACTTCTGACCAGGGATTTTTCTACCTTTGCAGCTTACCAGAGATGACAGGAAATCTTTATTCCTCCTTGTTTGGATATCTGGCTAACGAACAGATCTTCAGTCATCTTGAGCTACCTCTGCTTCAGAGGGCAGGACTTCACTATGAATGGTCAGAGTTCACCTCTTTGGTCTGTGTGGTCCTTGGAGCATCTCCAACTCTATGGCTGGTGCTTTTGGACCTGGAGCAGACTGGAGAGCATGTAGGACCCACTTGTCCCTGGAGGCTTAGCCAACAGCTACTGCCAAATCCTTCTGACTTCTGTGAGAATGTTCAGCTGTTTGTATCTTGGTAATGCCCTATGTCAGACTGCACCTTCTCCACTTGTAATCTCGGTTCCATATAGTACTGTCTACAAAATGACCCATACTTATCTCCAGTGTGTGACAGTTTTCTTCTAGTGTATGAGGAAGAGATGCTTCCCAAGCATAGAGACAGCCACCCAGAGAGCTCATATGGTGTGCTCGTGTGGGCATTTCAGTAGCACAAGGTCTTTGGTCATTACGGAAAGAAACCTTCAGCTCAAACATGATGAACCACAGCACCGTGCAGGCTGCAGGCAAAGGTGTCATTTACATATCCAGGGACATTTCCTCCAGGTGACGACAGACAGTATTACCATCACGTGCAATACCAGTAAGCAATGTGCTGTGACATTCCCCTGTCCCTAGCACAAAGCTGTTGACCTATGAAGCTTTCCTATTAGATTAATTTATCCACAGCTCACCGTCAGAAAGTGCTTTTAACTGACAACATGACTGATCTACCTCTCATGGAAGATGAGCACTGGCATCTCGTAGACTGGTTTCTTGAACTAGAGACATTTGGGAAGAAACATTTACTGCTGATGTTAATGCAGAAGAGTCAAACTTGCTGTCCTCAAAAACGAAGGGCTCAAAGACTGTGGTTGGGCCTGTTTCTGCTCCTATGCTCAGTCTGATTGCCTGAATGTGGTGGCCTTGGTCCTATTTCTGGCATTTCCATTGCCTATTTCAAAGAGCTCTGTAGGATGCCACCCCCTTTTGCTGCTCTCCCTGTGCAGAGCTCTGGATCCAGGATTCTCCCCAGCTCCTCATGGCATTCATGCCGGGCAGCTCTCACTATTAGGACATGCCTGCTCCTCTCTGTAAAGGAACGTTTCAGCAGTAGCACAAAGGGACAAGAAACATGTACCAGGCACAACACACTTGACTTTCGGCTGTCAATCTTACATGCTAAATGTGAAAGACTTGTCTCTGCTGTGGCTCAGTCAGGGTCCATACGCAGCCTCAAACAGCTGGAACATTGATATTTTTGCATCTCTCCATCCTGAGATCTCACAAATGGTGATGGATATTGTCCCTTTGTCTCTGGGTACAGGCCCTTCACCCAAATCCCCATCATACTGGGTGTTTATCTACTCACTGCATGAACGTGCATGTTGACTGCACACATACCTTTAACCTTGCTTACCATAACCAGCCTCTCTTTTTGCATACATAGCCTGGTGTGGAGTTATCGCGAGTCCTCAAGGATTCATTCCCCTTAATGATAAAACAAAAGATTTGCGTTATTGCTATTGTGGTATGAAATGTTTCTCCACATTGTACTGTCTCGCACCAGGATATGGTTAAGTAGGATAAAGATGGAAGCTGTATTTCAAGCTGGGCATGGGAAAACCAGACTGTAATTTGCATGGTTGCACAAGGTACAGGAATCCACTGTGCAGTTTAGCACTTTCTCAAGCTGAGAAACTCCTTAGCAGAAAAGTTCCCTCAAATCCAAATATTGCTATTTTGCATCATTTAAATTCTTAGGTGATGTGAGCATTGTGCAGACAGTTAGGGTGGTGCAGGACTAGGGAAATGGTTTCTTCTGTGATGGTAACTGGACTTTTTCTATGGTATTACTTCCTTTATTCACTATTACCTCTCTTGCCAGAATGCAGCATATATATTTTTTCATTCATGCTTCTGTGTGTGTATAAACGCAGACATGCATATGTATATGTTTATATATACATACATATACACATGGCCTGGGGGACCTGCCTATGTCTGCACAAATGCCATTTGAATTCTAAACTCTGCTTCTATTAACTTTACCTTTCAGTGCTGATTATAATGTCCGTTTCACAGCAGAATAATGATCTTAGCTCCAAATCAAAGCATCAAGGACCATCAGCGCTGCCCTTGGAGCACTTGGCTTTTCACAGATCTCTTCTAAAGATGACACTTGAAAAAAAAATAATAGAAAATCTCCTAAACCGAGAGAAACAAAGAGATCACACCCTACTGCAGAAGGGACATACAGCCCCCCAGATAGACCAGACTAGAACCGGAAGACTGAGCAGAAATAGGTGGGCCAGGGACACGTCCTGTTTCTTGAAAGACACCAGTCAAACTTCAAAGGACTCAAGCAGTAAGTACTCCCAGAAAGGGAAAGGCATTTGGGTGTTTACTGTTTTTCAGAGATGTTTTTATGATTTGCCTGACTTTTTAAGCACAAAGCAAAGGCGACTTTGAGAAGTTCCTCTGGAAAGCCTCCATGCACATTGATCTGTCACACACAGGAGTTCCCAGGAGGGTGAAACTGGAAGAACCCAGATGTCTGAAAGCACATTGGCTCAGGTGGAGCTGCTGGTAACATCCCCAGCCTGAGTTAGATGGACCTGTAATAAAGCACCCAGTAAACAAAGGATTTCTAAAATGAGTAACATTACTTTTAAACAAAACCAGATGTATAACATTAGGGGAATATGCATTTAAATAAAAGTACTTTTAAACAAACATTACTTTTAAACAAAACCAGATGTATAACATTAGGGGAATATGCATTTAAATAAAAGCTTAATCTTTAAACCTCAAGAGCATACTCCCATGGCAGACACTAAAGTGAATGCAAGCTAAAACCCCAAGATAATATAATAAACATGAAGAACTCCTGCAGAGAGGGATCCTGAGGTGCTTTGCAACTGTAAAATGATACAGAGAAGACTAATAATTATCAGTTAGCTGAGAACTGGTGTCTCGTCTTCTGGAAACCCCTGCAGAGAGGAATGGAGTAGGTTTCCCATATAAACACGAAGTAATGCTGGTTCTACATTCCCCTCCTCCTGGGCATGAATAGCTTGAGAATCTTCTATTGGGTTTTTCAATAAATCCTTCCTCTGCTACACGTGCAGTTCAGTCTCTCCTGCTCCTCAGCTGAGCATGGTCTTACTTGCCTGCACCCTGCAAAATCACTAGTTCCTGAAGATGGCTCAGAGGGCATAGTTACACTGTAAGGATTTGTTGTTTGTTGGGCTGTTTTTTTTCTTTTTTAAAAATTTTTATCAAAATGTATACAGTCTGCCCAGATAAAATGATGGGTCGATGGCTTAGAGCTTCTGTAATGAACTCAGTAGCAAATGTTAAGCAGGTGCTGTGGCTTGTGTTACCTTGGTATAGGAAAAGCAGAGTACAGAAGCCGAGCCGTGTCCTTCCACCTCTGCCTTCCACAGCCAGCTGTACCATGGCATCTCTCCAGCTTCTGGCAAATCATCTCCAACCCGGACAATTGTGAATATGTTTCACGTGGTCGGGGAGTGCTGGAGAGACAGGTCAGAAATTCAGCCTGTTACACTAAATCCAACAAATGGGAAATTATCTGCATATAAATAGAGTTTATGCTTTTCCACTTGAAAGGAAATCCCCTTATCAGCTCAGTCTCAGATGAAAACAACCACAGTCACTGTGAGCCAAGCCAAATGCCCTTGCTGAGAGGCATCGGTGGCCTTCCCTGGCAACTGAATCCATGCCTCTATGGCCCTTTGGGGAAGCAGTTTTACCATATTGTGTAAAATAAGTTGCCAGACAAAGCTGTTGAAGGGGAAAGTGGAGCATGGAGGCAGCACATGGCTGTTTTGCTCAGCCAGATACTGGGAAGTGATGTAAAAGCAGGGAAGGAGATGTGAGCTTGGAACAGATTTGTTGGGCCAAATGCCATTTTTTCCCTTTTAAGTCGACTGCAGCCCTGCTGCCACTGAAATCAATGAAAATGTTGCTGTTAAAATTTGAAGAAAGTAAGCAATACTAGGCCTTAGAATCAGTGAAAACTTTTCCTCATTGCCTCAGTCTGCAAATCATAATCCTTTTCCATGTATTTTCCTCTCAAAATGCACTGGGTCAAACTTAGGAAGTCCTATACAGCTGAAGACTATACAGGTACAGGTGAGATGATAGAACATTTTGTTTAAAAACAAAAACCAAAAACACAGCCAAAAAACCCCCTAAAGTTCCTTGCTGCAGTAACACAAAGCTGTCTTAAAAAACTTAAAAAAAACCCCCACCAAACCAAACAAAAAACCCTCCAAAACCAGTTACAAGGATTACAGGGTGGCATGAAGTCCTGGTTATATGCAGTGCTCAGAAATTCAGTGCAGCCATATACTGAAGTAGACAGTTCTCCACATGTTCATTAGGAAGCACAGCAACCCCTTTAAATTATCCTGAGTAATCTCCAGGAGAGACACGTTTTTTTCTGTGTTATCTGATGGACAGAAAGGTGATTTTTACCCCAGAAGAGCAATGATGTGGTTGATACAGACAGAATTTGGCAACACCCACTAGCGGGCTCTATGCATGTCTCATAGAGGGCTTGAAATGTACATTTTCTCTACAGCTGGCCTGGTCTCAGGGATTTGATGTAAGAGCAGAAAGTGGGAGCTTGCTCTCCTGGAGCAGTTCTGAACCACTGAGCCATCTCTTTCTTGTCGAGGTTGTGGTCTCCCAGGGCTGGACAAGTGCAGGTGAAGAGCAAAGCTTGCTACTCATGGAAATTCCCACTGGCCCCATCAGGATGGGTTTTACGAGCACCACTGTGAGTCCCTCTGTTGTTCTGGGGTGGCTCACGTGCTTTGAAGTGATCCCAAAGACCCTGCACCAGGCAGAGCAGCCCTGCACCAAGACCATCTGAGAAGGGAAGGAGCAGGGACTAAACGGGATTGGAAGGATAAATGACCCGACGGCGTGTCCAAATTTCCCTTCTGCTGTTGCCTACGGTGGAGTTGCAAGCAGCATCCATCGAGCAGGACCGCTGCCTTTCCCAAGCGAGGAGAGATGGTTCCTAGGTCTCCAGGGCACACCAGCGGGAGCAGCGCCACCTGCCCCGGGCATCCACCTGCCTGCCTCCAGGTAAGAACACGGCTCGCACAGCTTTTTAAGCATTTCTGGGTCCCTGACAAACCCTCTGGGCTGGCAGAGCAACGCTCTCCCACCCCTATCCTTTGAATTCATTTTCCCCAGTTGCAGGGGGGAGCACCCTACTGCGTGAATCCACAGAAACAACTTTTATATCTGCATAGCATCGTTTTCCTGACCGCGTGGGGTCGATTAAAGTTCTCGAGTGGTGTTGTGGAGGTTTTCCCCACAGAAGCGGGGGTGTTAACCATGGTGGCATGGCACAGCTCCAGCTCTGCTCGGCTCTCCCCTGGCTCTGGCAGCCGGGGCAGGGCAGCCCCACACTGTTTAAACAGCTGCCTGCCTTCATCTGGGAGGTGGTTGCCCTTCAGTCCTGGGAGAAGAGCTCATCTTCTGGATAGTTTGCATAACAATTAACATTTGTCAGCTGAGATCTGCCTGGTGAAAGATCACTATTTGCCAGGAGGTGGGCGGTCAGTCTTTGGAGGCTGGGAGACTTCTTGAACTGCTAAAAACTAAGCTGAGAGTGGGAGCGAGCCTGAAGGTGGGCTGATTTCACAGGGCAGGTTTAGGAGGAGTTGCTTTTGCATTCAGCTTGGAGGTAGAAAAGTGAAGCTGCCATGAAAGGGGGGATTCTTTAGCTCTTACAGATTTCATTCAGTTGTTCCACTGAAATAAATACATCCGCCTTAGACAATTGAAAGAGGTATTTACTGCCTGTGGTTTAACAACTGTACTAAGTCAAAGGGACCAGTCAACTAGAGCCTTATAATTCTTTTCTAAAGAGAGGATGAGAGAAAAGAATGAGACGACAATGCAGTATTTATAATAAAGATGAAATGAGTGGAACTCAATGGCGCCAGCAGCCCCGGAGCTCCTGCTGCTTGGGCTAATGCATTTTGCATTAGCACGTCTGGATATCTGGCACTGGAAGGTCCTGAAAATGCTTTTACAAAATAGCGTCATTCTTATAGCAGCGGCGTTTCTTCCAAGCACCACCACTGACTGGTGCAGCTGGGATGGGCAGCCCCTGCAGCTGGGTGAATCGCCAGGAAGGCTTCAGGCGACTGAGACCTGCTTTCCACTCAGTTTCTTGCAGCTGGGTTGCTTTTTGCCCTGCTCACCTCCCCACGTTTACAAGTGGCTGCGCCAAAAGGGCTGATGCCCCCACGGGATGCTCGAGCAGGGGTGGGCATACTGGGGGGAGACATATGACTTGGGGGTATATGGCTTGGCCCACAAAAGCAGGATCCCTGCCTTCTCAGGTTATAGCAGGGAGCTACTGGGCAGCTAGACATCACGGTGAACATACAAACACAAAATTACAGCTGTAAGTAGATTTGCTCTGCATTGGCTAAATAAATAACATCTGTGTTACAAGGACCCCTAGATCTGTATCCCATACTTCTCCATTACTCCAACAGCTAATCTCATATTTGCCTTGGAAGCAATACAAAATCCTCCAAGGAATTAATACACAGCAACTGCATGTCACCAGAACAATTTATTTTTCATTCTTTCTCCCAATAGACTGGAGAGATACATGTCTCTTATTTCTTTCTAAAACCTGGATTTGAAAAACTTTCTGTTGCTGTGTCTTCCCAAAACCCTGCTAAATGACAACATTAGCAGTAATGGGCAAAGCCCAGGAGCACCCCAGGACAAACTCTGGCACAGGTGGAAAGACTGCCTGGGTGTAGGTGTCATCAGAAGCAGATAGAAAATGGTACCTTCTTTTTAATAACTGTGATTATAGAAACTCAGCACTTCAGGGCTTCCTTTTGCTTTTTACATATACAAATGATTTCTTGTCCTAAGAAATTATTGTCTAGAATCTATTTCAATAATTCTTAAAATATAGACCTTGAATGTTTGGTATTCTTTTTGCCTAAGCCTCTCTTACATGAGCTTATTTCTGTATGGAAGCAGCACATGAGTCTGAGGGGGAAAACAAAAATGGTGCTAGAGGCTGCCAAAAAGTGTGGGAACAAGTAAATGAGAAGTGAGGCAGGGAGAAGAAAATAAATCGATGAAATTGTCGTGATAGCTGTATGCTCTAGTCCAGCTAAAAACAGGACTTCTTCCTTCCAAAAATAAGGCTGATCTCAGATGCTGACCCCCAAATGCTAGAGCAGTGGGATGGGGCAGCAGCTACGAGCTCTGGCTCTCTGATCCCAGCCAGCGCTGGATCCTGTGTTCATGGAAAAATGACTTTTGGCTTTATTTTTCAGCAACCCCTCTTCCTCTCAGTAGGACATGTTGACGCTGAACTCTTCGAAAGCTTTTAATGTCTTGACCACATGTATGGGAAATACTTAGATCCATAAGATGTGGGCAGGGTTGTTTAGTTATCACAGCACAGTGCCTACAAGCTGTTCAGCAGTGAAGCTGCTTATGTACCGAAAGGCAAGGGGCATGTTGACTTCACCCAGACTGCAGCATGAAAAGAAACCAACACCTACCTATGTTTTAAGACATCCCGATGAGATGTGCCTTGCAAAAGGCAGGCAGAGACTTTCAGAGAGATGGACAGCATAACAACAGAAGTATGAGCTATGGAGGTAAATTAGTAAAAAGACCTTTGAATACTGCACATGGCAATAGCTCAACGTCTGGGATATCGAGCCAATGGCAAGCCTTGAAAACATGCAGAGCCCCCAGGTTGTGACTCCCCACATTTAGGCTGCCGAGGCTGGTCATGACACAGCTTGGATTCAGAGGTGAGGCTTTGACTTGACTTGCTAGTCAGAAGAGTTCTCCAGGGAAAATGTCTTACACTGAGTACCCTCTGTGTCAGGTCTCCAGTACATCTTAGAGTCTGGATTGCTGTCCAAGAGGAATCTGAAGTATTTAGCAGCACGGATGTTGCCGGCTTCAGGAGGATGTGCTGCTGGCCTTGCTCCACAGGATCCCTGGGGATGGGCTGAGCTTTAACTGAAAGCTGCTGTAAGTTCTGCTGTCTGTTTTAGAGGAAGATTGGACAGCCTGGGTGCACAAAGGTACACATCAAGGCAGAGTCCTCCACTTATCCATACAGAAAACCCAAAATGTTGACTCTGAAAGGCAGCTCTCTGGCCAGTTCTGGGCTCTCAGGAAGCAGGAAAGCCCCTTGTGTTCCTACCCTTACACAAGTTTCGGCACAAGTTTCTAATGGGATGCATTTCAACATTTTCTTCAAGCATCAGTGCCTTCTTACCATCTTCACGTTCCATCTCACACATTGCTACTTCTTTGCCTTCTTTCTAGCACAGCCACTGGCTCAGAGTCTGAGCTGCTGCTCAGCCTGGATGGAGAAATGGCCGTGGAGGGATACAATTTGTGACAGGTAATTCTGATTTATGCCACTTGGTGCTATCACACAGGGATTTGAAAACAATGTGTCCCAGTGCAGGCACGTGTAGTTTGCTGTCTGCTGTTCTGTGAAGCCTGGAACAGCTTAAGGCTTGGTACGTATCCTCCTCCGCTCGGAGCAGAGAGAACCCTGCTATCATGAAAAGGCATTTTGACAACATGCATAAAGTATTATCCTTCCTGTAGGGCATCTCAGCAGCCAAATGGTCAGAGTCACTGGTCCAGGCTGAGTAGATGTGGCAACAGGCTGTGCTGTAGGAGTTTTAGTTTCCCACTTTTGCTGTTCCTGGTTTACTGGGTGAGCTGGGGGCAGCTGCTTTCCCTTCCAGGTGGTGTCTGGAAACAGCAACACATCTGGGACTGAAAGGTCTTAGGTGTCACTCGCTGTCCCCTCAGTTTGAAGAACTCGTTGCTTTGGTAAAGAACCAGTCCCAAATAACCTCCTATTATTGAACTGGCCTCAAGGCAGGACACCAGGAAACCCAGTGGTGTGATGGATCTGTTGCTGCCCTCAGAAATGACCCACCAGAAATGGATCCCACCAGGGAATGGACATTGCGCAGGAAAGGAAATCTCTGAAATGTGGCTCCCTCGGGAGATTTGAGAATCACCCCAGAAAGCTTTTGGAAGAAAGCCTAGAAGAGCAGGAGCAGTGGGTGAGATCCTGGGGATGGGGCAAAGGGAGGGGAAAGAAGGGTGAAAGAAGACCCCATGAGTAGATATGCACCCCAGGAGCAGGAGACCCACAAGAAGGCTATTTGCTGCATGACATGGCTGTATGCAGCTGTACCCCCAGAGCAAGGGAGCGCTGTGCTGACCCTGGGCACTGCTGTTGGGGCATTGACCAGCTGACCAGTGAAGTGGCCACTTTGTGCAGCTATGGCAAGCCAGCAGATCCCACATCCCAAATTCCGAGCACAGAGGCAGGGGCTCTGCCTTCCTGATCACGCTGCACGTGATGTGATCTGACCATCAGAAGACACATTCTGCTGCGGGTAGGTGCTGGCTGCGAGGGCAGCCTCAGCTTAGGGTTTCCCTGCTTTGGGGTATGTCACTCTGCTACTTGATTTGTCCCTTTTTTATGTTTTTTATGGGTTTTGCACGTATTTTCATTGTGATGTGCTTTGCTTACGCAGTCACGTGTAAAAAACAGTCAGGATATACCACATAAAAACAGGAAAGATCTTTAATCTTAGGGTCATGAGAATGACACTTGACCTAGCAAAGCTACTTGTCCAGTTGCTTTACTTCTAATGTAGTTGTTTTTTCTTCAGTACTGACAGTGCTTCAAGCCTCTGGATTTCATTGGTGTCTCCAGCTATGAAGTTTTAGACAAGTGATGGATCAAGGTAGGTCTTGAGGGGACTACTGTGAACTAACAAATGATACCGTGCCAGAAGAGCTCAGGACTTGCTCTACTCTCTTTCCATCCCTTTCTTCTTTTGTCTTGAAATACGTTCAAGAGTCCCTTAAACAAATTCAGGGGTTTTGGTTCATTGCTTGGTTTTCTTCAGCTAGTGAATATTAATTCCCCTATTGGGTGAAATAATTGGAATGATACAAATAGATCCAAGTTACAGTTGCAAATTAAATGATGCTCTAAGTACTTTATAATAAACAGAGCAAGGAAAACGCATTTGTTTAAACACCTGAATTCATTGTATAAGCAGAATCACGAGGCTGAAGACCAGAAGGAATGTTAAGTTACAGTGACCATAAGTCTTGGGTCATGCCATTTGCATTCTGCCACTGGAAAACCGTTGCACATATATGATGTGTTTTAAAAATGACCCTGAGGCCCCTGCAAGAATGCTCAATGGATCAGCTTCCCAAATCTACATGGTAAAGTCTGTGATCAAAACATAATGCTGCAGAGCATGGCCACAGGGCACAGACATCACTTATGGAAGTCTCCAAACCTAGGCTGAATTTTACAACGATGCCTAGCGTTTATGAACGCTTTCACTTCTCATTTACGGGGTGGGATCACCCTTGCACAGGGTTGCTCACCCCACTGTGGCAGTGGGCCCAGCCAGCTCGCATTTGGCACGAACAAGGAATGGGTATGGGAGAGGAATAACACAACACCTTGCTTCAGACTCCTGTGTTATCAGAAAACTTCTAGAGTTTCGCAGCTATTCATGGCAACCCCACGACCTGTCCGATTGGGTGAGAACACCGTGCAGTGGGATTGGGTTGGAGCCAGCACCAGGTCCCCTGACAATCCCCCCTAATCAGCCGCCAATCTCTGCTCGGCAAAAGCACTCCCCGAGGCATTTTTACCGAAGCTATTTTTAAATGACAGTGTGATAATCTGTTTTCTTTTTGCTGGCCTGTCAATGGAAGGACTGGCTATGCCGTGTGCCTGCTCTGGCAAGAAACTTCCAGTTATTTTTCAGCCCATTCCAGCCGGGATGGAGGCAGGGCTGGGGAAGGTGCTGGCTGCAGGCAGGGTGAGCCCTCCAGGGAGCAGGGACCCTGCAAACCTCTGCCTGTTGGGGTCCCCTGTGTCCAGCTGTGGGAAAAGCCTTCTAGATTTCTTCTGAATAGGGTGTTGATGCTATTTTGGGCTGGTTTTCACAATTTGGGTTGGTTTATGTTTAGCTACGTTGCTACTTGCATGAATGTCAGGGGTTCATTTTGTTCTGTTTTCCACCTGAATCACACTAAATTTTGAAGAAATTATATTTTTAGGTTTAGGTTCTGAATGGCCTCCAAGCACGAGCATCTAAAAATTGAAAATTAAAACCTGAATTGTCCAAATGGTGTCACTGTGTGGACAATTCACGTTTCATCTTGTCAAACAGCTTTCCCAAACGGAGACATAGCTGGTTCTACCTTTTCTTCTAAGCTCCTGGACATCGCTGCATGTTCCACAATGGGCTTCACATTTCATTTCTCTCAATAATGCATTACAGACTGACACTAGCCACTTTCTCCCCCTGGGGGGTTTCTTCTGGATGAAGAAAATGTAAAATGCCAGCAGAATTTTGCTGATTCCCAAGCCCTCCACCCTTAAGCACTGTTCGATGACAATTGTCCCACAGTTTTATACCAAGATTTTCTAGCCCATCAAATTCATGCACGAATGGCTCACAGTAGATAAAATCCTACTGAGAAATATGGATTGTCTATGTGTGTGCAGCTATTGAATATAAAACATGCCCAATTAAATCCTGGAAAATTACATTCTCTGGTTTTAAGGCCTCTGTTTGTACATGGGCCCAAGATTTTGGGTTTTATGCCTCTCAGTAATCCCATGATTCCTTCCAGCACCTTCTCTTACTTATAATATGTACAATACTGCCTCCCTACAGAGCTAATCCCATAGACTTCAGCAAGATTACTGCTCCAATAGCTCAAATACATCTCCATCTAAGAAACGGTGCTGGACCCAGTTTCAGGAGAGGTGCTAGCCTCTGGGGTCAGTCCTAGTAGCAGAACTAGATCTTTACTATCATTTTCTGCCCTGATCCAGCAAGCTCCAGCAGCTGGAGCAAGAGTGAGAACTGCATCCCTGCTTAGCCTGAGCTCTGCCAATTCCCACCAGTTATTGAGGGTGGTTTTTTCATTGCAGAATCCAGTAGAACTGGATTGAAACCAACACGATTAGTTTCCCATTGAGAATCTGACTGATATTCTAAAATCTCTTAAATTTTCTAGTTTCTAATCCAAAAGCCATTGGAAGGCCAGATATAGTTTGATGGGCTAGATTTTAAAGATATGTTGAACCCTATTAATTTCTGCTGCATTTGGTTAAGATTCCTGAGGCAATATTAACAGAAGCTGTAAAAATATGTCCCTTATTCATCATGGCTTTACGTCAGGAGTTTACTGCTCTAATCATTAACTAGCCTGCTGCATTATCTATGAAAATTGCTCTGTAATATTTATGAAATGTGACCTTTGTTAATTCAATGTTACAAAGTGTTGGATTCATTCTGTTTGCAAGTGGAACAGATTTCCAAATCACTCTGCAATTAGTACAGTTTGATCTAACCAGCCTATCTCTGCATGGGGTAGCCTTCTACTGAAACAGCAGGATTGCTGTCAGAAGTGAAATGTATTTTCCATATGGCTGAAAGTAAGGCTGTAACACCTGCTTGCACTACATCATCTTTGGCAAAGGTAATTGCTGACTGAAAATTCCCAATAAGGGAAAACAGTAACAAGACTTAGAAAGCTGTTTGTTATGAGAAATATGTTAATTAAAAAAAAAAAAAGAAAAAAAGTACATGGCCACAAATGTTTGCCATACGTAATATCATGATGGGAAACCTAAAGGACAAGCTCAGCCTGAAGTGGGCACTATTAGCCATTCTGCAATACATACAGATAAAGCAATTGCAAGTGACAACAGAGAAATTCAGGAGCACAGTGGAGTTGAGAAGATTTGATAGGTGATTCTCCAAGCTGCTCCCGAGACCACCATTAGGAGGGGATGTTAAGTTCCCTCCCTGCTGAAAAAGCCCATTTTCTTGATCCAGCTAATGCTACCATGATTTTCTGATTCTCTCAGCCACACAGGACAACCCGTACCACTTCAGCATATGTGATGTGTTGGAGGAACAAAGTTTCATTGGAGCCACAAACGTGCTGGACGAGCACCACGCAGCGATGCCATGTGGCACCACTCAGTAGCAGACCACTAGGAGTGTGCAGCTCCTACCATTCATATCATGTTCTTCCATCCCCAGAGCTCTGTGTGGTCAGTGTCAGCACTCTGTTTTCAATACAGGGTAACCAGTGCTCACTCTGACAGGGACTGCCTCATGGGACACACAACGTCGTGCACAAACTGAGCATTTTGCTGTCCCTGTGTTAGTCTCCTGAGCTTGTCCGCTAGCGATGGGCAAAATTAGAGTTTGGTTTGATGAGCCAAGCTAAGCTCTGACGAAATGTCTACGTAGAACCATAAAAAATACCCATTTGGCCCCTTGCAGATCTGTTTTATTTTCCTCTAGCGTGACATCCGACTGTGCTTTCCTTTGCAGGAAACAAACATCCTCTTGGATAAAGCAGGGACTGGAAAACCACAGACACCACCCGCACGCTCCACTCCCTGTGTGGGAACAGAGAGGGAGGATGGGGCAGAGCTGGGACGGGACGGGCAGCAGGTCCTCACCCAGGACAAACGAGTGCATCTGCCCTGCAGACAGCGTGGACCTGCCAGACTTGTAGCTGCTCCAGGCTCTCACAGGTCAAGGATGCTTCTCAAGAGGAAGGTGCTCAGGTCCTCACAACGGTCCTGTCTTTCAAACTGGTATTTTAGCACAGTTTTCAGATGTATGAAATGGAAATGATATTGACCTACAGGACGTGAGTGGTTTGATGTGAAGGCAGCAGCACAGGCTGCAAAGAGAAAGTCCTGCCCGTGCCCTGCTGCGCCAGTGAATCCTCCATGGTTCATGATTTGGTCCTAAAATTCAAAGCTGCCAGCAAGCCTGGCCAGCAGTGCCTGGTGGACCTGCCCCCCTCCCCGTGACCTTGGTGATGTGTTGGCGAACAAAGGAGCTGCTAAGGAAGCAAATGCCAGTCAAGCTTGTGAATGACATGGGTTTCTTGGCATCTGGCCGAAAACTGGGGCACGCATTCCCAGAACTCAACAGAATTGGGGAATCCTCCTTCCTCCACGTCATTCTGCTGTGCCCCAAGGGAAAGGAAAAAATACAGACGTCTCAGCAAGGAAAGAGCAAGAGAGAAGCTAGAAAGATGTACAGGCTGCTGTGTCCAGGGAAGTGGGGGAAAAATGGGCTCTGTCAGTTCTGGTACCATGAGCTGCAGCATTGCCTGTGCTCCAGCCCAGCCCACCCTGCAGGTGCCTTTCTTCGGATGACCTTCCCATCTCCCAAAATTGTTTCTGAATGCAGGAATGTTTGGAAGGGGTTAAATCTTCTGCTGTGAACCAACTGGCAAGATGGAAAAGATTTGAGAGTGAACATGTGAAACCAGGGAGAAGGGGAAGGAGCAGCTGCTCTGATGGGATGAGCTCAGCCCCTCCAGGTGTCCCAGGAACATGAACGGGTGTCCTGCCAGCCACAGCAAAGACAGTGTGACGGGCAGTGACTGCGGCACTCAGAAGCAGGACAGCAATGGCACAGGCATCACTGCCCTTCAGCCTCTTGCTGGGGCTCCATCATATGCATTTACTGCAGCTGCATGTGCCTGCGCTGGTGCAGAGTGGGTGAAGTCCTGGAGGGTCTGGTTATCCCACAGCTCTGAAGCAGGCACAAATCCAGGGAATGAGAGAGGCTGAGAGAGAAGAAGTGGTCTGGGCAAAAACTTGTCTAGAAATCCCCAGGCTCCCACTGGAGAGCAGTGCTAGAGCCAGGTTCCTCCCCGCTGAGCTGAGCAAGTTCCTCTCTGCAGCAAGTAAATGCAATGTTTTCTCTTTTCAGGATCACGGATTGCTCTGTAAAACAAAAGATTTTCCTGCTGCCATGTCCTTCCTCCAAGATGGGGCTCTCTCCACCATGCACTGCTGTCCTCTTCTAGCAAACACACACAAAAGTAAGTGTGCTGTGAGAGCACCTCACGTCTTTGTAATGCCTATGCCATCCCAAGATCCACGGCGTGAAATCCCCAGTTGGTTTCAGGTCTTCTCTTTGTCTGTTTTTCCAACCACTTCAGCATTTTTGAGCTTCTGAAGGTTTAGGAGTTTCTACTTTTTTGCATAATTAGGAAATTGAGAGCTGTGGTTTATCTACTCGTTTCCTGTGAAACACGAAGGGCCCGAGAGACTGGTGTGTGTGTGTGTGTGCGGGGTGTGCATGCGGTCGGAGCGGAGGTGGGTAAGGTTGCCTAGAGAGTACCAGGGTGAGTTTGAAGTATCATGAGGAGAGATTTTCCCTGGCTCCCACTGGCAAAGAGAAGACCACAGCCACATTTGTCTGTGACTTCTGGAAAGAACCGCTCACACCCTAGGTGACGTGCTGCAGCTTGTTGTCACTGTAGCTCTCAGGCTGTGGTTCAGTGGCCACAGCAGTCCCCCTCTCTTGCCAATGGGCACTGCAGTGCTTGCTGAGCACCCTCTCTTCCTCACCATCAGTGACATAGAATCATAGAATCATAGAATTGCCCAGGCCGGAAGGGATCTCCAAAGGTCATCTAGTCCGACCTCCCCACAGTCAGCAGGGACACCCCCAACTAGACCAGGTTGCCCAGGGCCTCATCGAGCCTCACCTTGAATATCTTCAGGGATGGGGCCTCAACCACCTCCCTGGGCAACCTGTGACATTTTCCACCATTCAAATCCTTTCCTACATTGCGATGTTTGCCATAGAACATTTTGTTGTTGACTAAGAGGTGTTTCAAACAGCTGTGGTAAGGAAGGGGTATGGTGGTTGTGAGGGATGGGCTGTCCCATGAAGATGTGGGCAGCACGGATGGAGAGATTGGTGCTCCCTGTCCAAGCTGTGCCTTCCTATCTGGCCCCGAGCCCTGCCAGGAGTCCCCCTGCTCGGCAGGGACTGCTGAGCTGGGGAAATGGCCGGGGGGTGGAAGGCATGCCATGAGGCAGCACAGCTCATCTTTGTCACCAGCTTTCCGGCTGCCAGAAGGGGGTGAAATTCCTGTAGGAAAATTATTTCAGTTGAATATATCATAAAAAGTAATAATAGGTATTTCAAGAGGTAAACAGTAGGCTTTCTTCCTCCAGAAAAAAGAAATAATAATCACAATTACAGCCTTTGCATGATGTGTAACTGTTTACTAACATGTAACATAACTCTAGGGATCAAAAGTAGGGGAAAGAAACTGGATTAAAGGAAATGTGCACTTTTTTAACCTAAAGTGCTCTCAATAAAACTATTATGCTGAGAGGACAACTAATGTAACCAGTGTGTGTTTTGAAGCGTGTCATGAACACTTTTTATGCTTTCTGAACACACAAAGAGAAACCCCAGGAGAGAATTAATTTACAAATCTGATTAAGCATAGGGCTAAGTGGCAAAAAGCTTCATACAATAAATAGCAGACCCCACAGGTAAGCAAAGCTTTAAAAAAATAAAACATACTCTACAAAGAGCCCAGATGTGTGCACTTTGGGTAGTTTACTGTGTTCAATTCGATGTCATAGCTACAGACACTAAAAGCAGAGGTCATGCTGAGGTATCACTTCCTACCTCTTCTTCATTAAGCCATCATACTGCCTGTCTAGTGTAAAGCATGTATCTTCATTTGGGAAGCAAAGGCAGGTCTGTAAACAGAGGAATGAGTCATAAGACAGGGGTTTTCTACCTGATGTCAAGACAGACTTACGGTGTGGTCGTCGGCCAATCACAGTGAACTATGTTGGGGTGGACCAAGAACCTGCCACCTCCAGGAGTTTTGTCCCCCACCAGGCACAACCTATTGCCCCACCATTGACCCACACAGTAGGGCCAAAGCACCCCAGCACCAACTCTTTCCCTTTGGGTGCAAGATCTGCTCTGTTGCACACAAGGGCATGACAAGGTCCTGCCCCAGTCTCCTTTTGCATAGCTCTCAACTACCTGAGTCTCAACAAAAGCTACCTTTTGTATGGGTCATGTCAGACTTCATTCATTCATATTTATAGAGCAGTTTATGACAGCACTTCAGAAGTGAGCAGTACTATTGCTCAGCAATCACAGTTTACCTGCCTTCAGGGACTTTCTGAGTTCACAGGAGTTTGGATGTTAATTACAATCCCTTATAGCTGTGTATCAGGGGTGCCTTCAAACTCCAGATAGATGTGCATTAGAAGTTAAAGCTTTAAATCTCATCACTGCACCTCTGAATATTACACCTATCTTTTTATATCAGGGAATATACTTCTACTAATTTTTTCACCCCTTGGGATAACTGCCAATATAATGCTTTTAAACAACCCTCATCATTTCATTCAAAAACAGAGATGTGACAGAGAGACTTGGAATAACTTAGACTTCCCCAGGTGAGTGAGTGAGTGGTGAAATGCTCTGTCCTAGCGCTGCGGTGGCAGTCATCTGATATGGGTCCACCTTCCACCACCCTTACCATATCAGAATGGGAGGCTAAAGTGACAATCCATCCCTGTGTTACACTGGTCCCAGTTTTGTGGTGAAAGCCCTGAGCTGGACTCACGATATCCAAATTGCTACAGGTATCTCATTACTTCTAGTAGTGAGATCTGGGGATTTCTCTGTTTCCGCTTCCCTCTGCACAGGGAAGATTTATTCATAAAAACTTTCTGATACCTTTGTCTGTTTTCTCTATGTTGACTTCATATTGGTCTTCATATTAAAAAAAGCTCTCTCACCCTGTGTGGATCACCTAGATTAGTGGGACCTTGGTCTCCTGTAGATACCAAGAGACCAGCAACAATGAAGAAGAGGTGAAGAGCGCTGCCAGTATCCTGACGAGTTAGGAAAAGAAGAATCCAAGAAGTAATGCCCTGAAACTTCTTTTCTGTGGGCTGGTAAAGCCTAGGCTCACTTACACAATGCAGACACCGTCAGCGAAGCAGGAAGTCGTGTCCTCGGCACCGAGTCTCTGTGCCGTAGCTGCAGGGAGTCCCACACCTTGGACGTGGCTCAGGCGCAGAATCTGTGTCGCACGAAAGGAGAGGAATGGAAACAGCGTGAAACCACCGGCAACAAAGGAAGGAGAACAAAAACAGGACAGACGGGATCAGAGACACAGAGCCAAGTACAAGGCAAAAAAAAAAAAAAAGACATGTGGAAAGCCGGAAGGAAAACAAATAAACCAAGTAAGTTAAATTCTCCATCCCCCAGTTTCTTCCACCTCACTTGCACCTTGTTACTGAAGTTTTCTCCCATTGCTAAAATCGGTGCATCAACACAAAGGATGTGGCACCCCACATGAGACACCTGCATGGTAAACATCTGCCTGAGGATGATTTCCCTCTGTAATTTTGGCATTTTGCAGACACCACAATTAGCAGACACCACATTTAGCGAACACAGTGCTGCATGGGTCACATAAGACTGAGTCCTATCCACTATGTGCTACGGAATCTTAGATTCTAGTCCCCAAACAGAAAGAGCAGCCTAAGTGATGCTTTTTTTGCATTCAAGGTCGCTTTCAGCTAGTTTGCGCCTTTTGAAGGCCGTTCCTTTTCCCCTCCACCCCATCACAGAAGTGTTTTGGGGGTTGTTAAGCAAAGATCTTCCCTTTGCTGGAATTCAGCACCTCAAGCAAAGGACCAAAACCAACACTCAGCTTGAAGGTTTAGCTGGGATTTGTTACAGGGAATCACAAGCATTGTTAGCCAGACCTACACGGCCTCCCACCTGCGATCCCTGAAAAAAGTATTCACTAAGTCAATTCCATCCACACAGCGCCGGCTAGAGTCTGCCAACACTTAAATACTCATTAGCCTGATTGATTTCCCATTATCTAATTAATTACTGCAGATTTTACATTTCATGTTACTTGTTTTGCCATTCAGGTGATGGCACTAAATGTGTCTTTCTTCTGTACCTTGCATTTTTCCCAGGACTGGTGCAAAACTCCAACCAGCCACCAGCAAGAGCGGTCCAGGATGTCTCTGGGTGCTCCATCCCCTGCCCAAGGCTGGAGCCAAACCTCCTGCAGGCTTCCCACACTGGAGGTGCCAAAGGCTCCCCAGGTAACCCAGCCCAGTGCCTCACTGTCAGAACATTTTGCTGATATCCGATCTCCTTGCTGCAATTTAAATGCATTGTTTCCTCCTCTTTTGGATGCTGAAAGCCGATGATTTCCTGCTTGCACTAGCTTTTCTTTTGCATAAGGAAGGGAGCTCGTTACAGTCATTCTGCCTGACTCTTCACTCGGTTTCCGTACTTATACCAATAAAAGAGAGGGGGAAATTGTACTTGCTTTATGTGGAATAAGAGACTATGTAAGACGGTGTGAAATCAAGCCCATAATTTTTTATTCAAAACCATACGCTACAGATACAGTTCCTATCGAGTGCTAATTTAACATTCAGTTTCATTTCTCCATAGGAGTAATTAGCTTGCAATGAGGAAAATCATTTAATTAGGCCCACAACTGATTAAAGGCTGGTGCATAGCCTATCGAAATAAAGGAGAAGATACAAATTGATTTCAACATGTTTTGGGTCAGACCCAATCTTCCAAAGCAAATAGAGAGATAAGACAGCATCTGCTGACTATTCACCTGCCAAGTCTTTGTGCTGATCTCTAATTTTAGGTCCTGCAGGCAATTGTCCGGGTTATTTACCACCTGGGCTGTTTTGATCTTCTCTCAAATGTGTGTATTGATGTACGAGCTCTCTTATCTCTACAACTATACTAGCAGTATAGTTCAGGATCAATACTGATTCCTCCCTCATTCAGCTGAACAGCATTTTATTTACCTAATTGCTAATATCTATCAAAGGCCTGAACTGGCAAATCTCGACTAAGCAGTCTAAAACGAGCGAGTTCGACACGCTACAGAAATGCAGAGTATTATCATTACTGTACAATTTGGGATGCACCTACAATCTTCCCATCACAGATTCACCTGGGCCCATCATGGCTAATACAAGTAAGTGCCAGAATCCAATGGCTCGCATCAGCCACATTAAGCATTGTTTTTTTTCCAACAGGGAATAAAACAAAACAATTTGCTTATATATTTACTGCAGGTTTGTAAATACGTTACAGAGATCCATTCTTTGATAAACAAAAATCTGTTCTCCCATATACATATGCACATAGCTTGGCTCCTGAAGAGTGGCTGTATGAAAAGACATCAGGAGTTCATTTCCAATTTTCTTCTCATCTCAAAATCTGATTTCCCCAGTTTACAACTCAGTTGACTTTGGATGTCTAAGCACCCAGGTGAGCAATCTCCATGCTTAAATTTGTAAATATAACTTTTTCTTTCTTGATTTCTCGTGTGTAGTTATTATATAAACTACTGGCAGCTAACTATTTTGTTGTCTCCATAGGATGCATGAACTCATTTTTCCATATCTGGATGGATTTTCAGACTGAGAAGCAATACAAATTCATTGGAGCTTCTTCCTGTTAACTCAGCAGACATTCACAGATACACAAGAGACAAGTACCTTGGGTAAGAAAATTTTACTTTTTTTTTTTTATGTTCAGAGGAAAGGTACCATTAAGACTGTGTCACCCCTGGCTCATTTTATTCATGAAGTTGCCTCCCTGCTCTCTTAAAGTGGATGTTCTGTTTGTCAAAGGCAGACTGGTTTCAGCCCCATCTGCTACCACATGGGCACAACCCTGCTCTGTTTCTTTCTCTCTCCTGGTCTGCAACAGCGGTGCTAAGGGTCAGGGCAGCTCAGAAGATGATCACAGCGAGGCAGAATATACTTGTAGACTGCTATACGATGTGCTGCTATCAAAGTAACATCACAAGAATGCACAACTGCAATTCTTGTCGGGTAAAGGAGAAATGTTTAATTTATCAGCTCATTCAAGAAGTGACCTCAGGTGAATGCCCAGGCCCCCAAAAAGAACTCCAACACCAAGTGGGTCTGAGTCATATTTTTTCAAAGCCTCTTTGCACTGCACTGGTCTGTGTATTCTGTGGAAGCTTAATGCAATACAAATGGTCGCCTTTCCTACACCAGGGGAATGTAACAAGGCCATGACATGTCTGACATTCAGATCCAAAATCATATAGTAAGTCTTCCCTCCTCAGTGTTTCATAATGCCAAACATGCCATACTGGGGACTGGGACACCCAGCCATCTTCCCAGCTCTTCCCCTGCCTTTGCTGAGTGGGACTGGCCAGTTGTTGCACCTACATCTCCACTTATTTTTTTGTAAAACGAAAGCAGTGTTACCACTGCCTTTTGTAAAGACAGTGCTTTGAGCACAGCAGCAGTGAAGATTTTTAGGATGACGCTGTGCAAAACTGCCAGGCACGGCTTTAGGTATAAGAGAGGTGAGGCGGAGCAGGACGATGGAGTAAATCAGTGTCTCCCAAGCTTTTCAATCTATGCCTCACTTTAATCAGTTAAGAATAATTTCATGCCCGATCACAGGAATGGCTGCAGGGCCTGGCGGCAGGGCACTGCACGTCTCGCTGGCCAGGGAGTGCTGGCGGAGAGGGCCATTCCGGGTCGCCGCAGCCAAACTCTCAAGGACGCTAAGATACAAATGTTGTATTTCATAATACAGCAATTAACAACAAATGAATGTTACAAGGGACTGGCATTCAGTCTGAAGTACTATTTTTTTTCCCAGATTTTGCTTTTAAGCATGTCTGTTTTCATAAAGCCTTGCTAAATCCCAAACAAAAATGGGAGAAATTAAATTGTTTTGGGAAAGCCAGCGATGCAGGGAGGCGAAAACCTGGTCAAGAGCAGGCAGCAAGCTGGGCTAGCGAGCATCACACACAGAGCACACCCACCTGAAGGCGTAGGAGTCACTGTGTGCAGTTCTGCACCCACAATTTAAGAAGGATGTGAAGGTCCTTGAATGCATCCAGAGGAGGGCAACAAAGCCGGTGACAGGGCTGGAAGAAATGTCCTTTGAGGAGCGGCTGAGGACTCTGGGTTTGTCTAGTTTGGAGAAAAGGAGGATGAGGGGCAACCTCATAGCTCTCTGCAGCTTCCTGAGCAGGGAAATTGTGGAGGGAGGTGCTGAGCTCTTCTCTCTGGGATCTAGCGACAGAACGCATGGAAACAGTTCCAAGCTGCACCAGGGGAGGTTCAGACTGGACATGAGGAAGCATTTCCTTACCAAGAGGGCAGTCAAACATTGGAACAGGCTTCCAAGAAAGGTGGTTGATGCCCCAAGCCTGTCAGTGTTTTGGAACAGGCTTCCAAGAGAGGTGGTTGATGCCCCAAGCCTGTCAGTGTTTAAGAGACATTTGGGCAATGCCCTTAGTAACAGGTTTTAGCTTGGTCAGCCCCAAAGCAGTCAGGCAGTTGGACTAGATGATCATGGTGTTAGCTTGGGCAGCCCTGAAGCAGTCAGGCAGTTGGACTAGATGATCATTGTAGGTCCCTTCCATCTGAAATAGTCTCTTCTCTTCACTCAGGTCCATAGGTTCCTCTGGTATCTACACTGTTTATTTGTTGTCTTGGTCCTTGGGGCAAGCTACTCTCCAAGCCTACACCTGGGTACAGTTCAAGGGGTAGGACAGGCCAAGGACCAACCCAGAAGGCACACCGGGTGAGACTGCACAGACACAACTCCTCCACACTACAGCCCCTCAACACTACAGCGCAACTTCACCCCCCCAATAGCCCACATACTTTCATGTCACGTAATCTCAGTTTCATGCTCCGAAAGCAGCTCTCTGATGGGCTGCCACACATCTTCACGCACTCTGAACTTAAAAACCCACCCCACACTAAAAGCAAACCACATAAAATACAGCCATGGCTAAAAGCCACATGTGCACCAGTAACAGCCCAGAGGAGATGCAGAACCAAACGGCTGCAGTGACATCTGCCATTTGAGATCATGGATGGAGACTGGTCTTTGCCCCACTTTATTTGGCAGGGTAGAGGTAGTTAAAGTGTCTCAAAGCAGGCTCGGGAACTGACAAAACTGTTACTTCTGAAACTTCTTTCTGTTCAATTTCCAGATGTTTTGGTTTGTGCATCTAGGAAACAGATTTAATGATCTGAATCACAGGTGAGATGAGAAATTAAATGGGATTTGAGATGCTGAGACAGGGAGCTGTAACTTGTCAGTGCCAGCTGAGTGCAGATCCCCTCCTGTGTGGGAAGACAATTAACTCTTTGCTAATTACCTAAGCCTTGCAACACCCAAGGAAAGGGGCGGGCGGACTCCAAGACACAGTGAAGGAGGTTGCTTCTGGACATAGGGTTAAGACACAGCAAGAAATCGTAAAAGATGGAAGAAAGAAACACTGGCTGCAATGAGCCAAATTTGAAAAGCATGGAAGGCCTAATTGTTTCTTTAAGGCTGCACACGGGGAAGAGAGAATGAAATTGCTTGAATTATGAATTCTCAGCTTCAGAGCTCTGCCCTCATCACAGCTCAGGGCAGTCAGCAGTTCTGATGTCACTGATCCCACATGCCATGTCACACCACAAGATGGATTTTCAGAAAAGAATGGTGTTGTAACATTTAAACATGTAAATACTGCCACTCCAATCATAAAGTGCAGGCAATGACGAAACCACAAACAGTGCAGGTTTTGGGGTGTGACTGGTGACGGCTCTCCCTTCTGCTTCTAAATATAAAGTTTTTCAAACTTCACCATGAAGTGACAGCTACCCCTTATCACTGAAGGCCAGCTGTTTCTTGAGCACTCAGCTGTTCCTGCTGCTTGCCCGTAGAAATGGAAAAAAGCTATTTAGAGACGCAAATCTGCAAAGCCTTTGAGCACATGTATATCTGAAAGCCCATCCTTCAGTTCTTAAAGTAATTTGGTTGATCTTCCTTCACACCCATTTTACACCTCTGCGCCCACGCTGACACCACCAAAGCTAGTCCTGGTTCTCTGACACAAATGAAAACAGATCTAGAACAATTCATTCTAGGTATTTTAGAAGTTTCTATGGTGCCTCCTGAGGATTCAGTTGAATACACTCTAGGAGAAATAATCTTGGTCAAACTCCTCCGAGTTCTCTAACACACTGCTGCAGGCTGTACAGAAAGCTCCTTTGACGCAGCTACAGGTAAATGTGTGTTTGATATGAGCCAACCCACACACTGTCCTTCCTAAATCCACGCGGGTTTATTCGTGATTTCACCAGCAGGAGCTCTGTACATGTGTGTCGTGTGTGTGTGGCTACACACGTGCTCGTAGTTCAAGCAGACTAATACAGTTTATGACTCCTGAGGTGCAGACTGGAGGTGAGGTTTCTGTGACGGCGCTGGTCCCTGTTTTGCAGCCCTTGGCAGCGCTGCCCCACACACACACTCCAGCTGCCTTCAGCGGCCCCTCTCTTCCCAAAACACCCCTTCCATGCAGGGAAGAGGGGAAGCACAGGGCCCTGGAAAGTGCCAATTATCAATGTGAAATTGTACTCGGTCACCTTAGAACAGCTGTCTTCAAAATACTTCTGTCCACGTTTAAAAGGAGAAAGAGTAATCACTGAATTTCACTGAAATTTAAAAGGAGAAAGAGTAATCATGTTGAGTCTGATGGTTTTTACCCCAGGAGTGGTTAGAGGTGCTGGTTTCGGGCCCCAGGGAGTGCAGGGGAGGGTGTTATGGTTGGAGAAACCCACAACAAGTTATTGTCATTTAGACAATTTTTTGTCTAAACTCACCCGATGACTCTTCCCCAACTGGGAAGGGAAATTTGGAAAAAACAAGGAAACTAGAGGGTTGAAATAGAAATGGAATTAATAGAATATGACTGAATAATTAACATTAATAAGAATAAAGAACCAGTGTTGATCCCAATATCAATATAAAATACACGAGGATTATACTCAGCCTGTTCTATCAGCAGGAAGCTGCGCACTCACGGGTGGTGAGACACTGGAACAGGTTGTCCAGAGAAGTTGTGGCTGCCCCATCCCTGGAAGTGTTCAGGACCAGACTGGATGGGGCTTTGAGTGACCTGGTCTAGTGGGAAGTGTCCCTGCCCACGGCAGGGGGTTGGAACTAGATGATCTTTAAGGTCCCTTCCAACCCAAACCATGTTGTGATTCTGTGACTCCCAGCAGAGGACAGCCAGTGTCAGACACTGCCAGTGCTACAGCTTCGGGAGGAAGGGAAGGGCTCAGGGGTCTGGCACAGGGGCAAAGAGTTCTCAGGATCGCAGCCATCAAGGGAGAGAGCAAACTACACAGCAAACTTTCTAATTTATATTGAATGTGATGTTCGTGTTAAGAAATAATCCTGTTGGCAGCTTGGGTCAAGTGCCCAGGTCTTGTTCCCCCTCATCCCTGCACCTGGCAAGGCTTGGAAACACTGAGACCTTGAAACCCGTGTACCATAGCGGGCTATAAAGTAAATATTTTCATATTAAGAAATAATCCTGTTGGCAGCTTGGGTCAAGTGCCCAGGTCTTGTTCCCCCTCATCCCTGCACCTGGCAAGGCTTGGAAACACTGAGACCTTGAAACCTGTGTACCATAGTGGGCTATAAAGTAAATATTTTCATATTTTCACAAATCCAGACCCTAGAGTCTTCTAAAAGTACAGTTTTTGCAGGCATTAGAAGATAATTTAGTCCTGTGTTGCTCAAATCAGGAGAGTGAGGGTGGCTTCTGCCCAGCAGTCGGATCAGACCGAGTGCCGGGGAGTGTCTGGTGAGGGCAGTGCTTGGTGTGGTGTGAGCACAGGCTACGTACCCCTCTGAAGCACTGTCCCTGCACAGTGCCAGCCTTGTTTGGGCTCCTGTCTTCATAGGGTGGTGGGGAGGAGCGGGAGAAGCTTCAGGTCTTCAGAACCTCAATCAATCCATACCTGAACCCTGGCCTTTCAAGCATATCCCATTTTCACCCAGGTGCATTTATACACCCTGCACGTTCATCTTCCTTTTTGGACATATGACCGATTCCACAACGTGTGCACAAAACAGTTTTAGGATACATTTAGACACAAAGAAATATAGGTGCTCTGAAAATACTGCTAGATCACTGTGGCTACAGCCCAGAACACCACGGCCTTACCCGTGTACCGTTGCATTTTCTGCACTACGTGCCCTGTGCACATGGTCAGGCAAAGGGAACTTTCTTTCCTGTGCGGACAACACAGACCTATGCATATAGGGGTTTGTGCTATTTCATAACAGAAAGCAATGTCAAATAGCGT
>NW_015090793.1:6218060-6222454 GCF_001431845.1 Calidris pugnax
GTGCAGGGGAGGGTGTTATGGTTGGAGAAACCCACAACAAGTTATTGTCATTTAGACAATTTTTTGTCTAAACTCACCCGATGACTCTTCCCCAACTGGGAAGGGAAATTTGGAAAAAACAAGGAAACTAGAGGGTTGAAATAGAAATGGAATTAATAGAATATGACTGAATAATTAACATTAATAAGAATAAAGAACCAGTGTTGATCCCAATATCAATATAAAATACACGAGGATTATACTCAGCCTGTTCTATCAGCAGGAAGCTGCGCACTCACGGGTGGTGAGACACTGGAACAGGTTGTCCAGAGAAGTTGTGGATGCCCCATCCCTGGAGGTGTTCAAAGCCAGGCTGGATGTGGCTTTGAGTGACCTGCTCTAGTGGGAGGTGTCCCTGCCCGTGGCAGGGGGTTGGAACTCAATGATCTTTAATGTCCCTTCCAACCCAATCCATGTTGTGATTCTGTGACTCCCAGCAGAAGACAGCCAGTGTCAGACACTGCCAGTGCTACAGCTTCAGGAGGAAGGGAAGGGCTCAGGGGTCTGGCACAGGGGCAAAGAGTTCTCAGGATCGCAGCCATCAAGGGAGAGAGCAAACTACACAGCAAACTTTCTAATTTATATTGAATGTGATGTTCGTGTTAAGAAATAATCCTGTTGGCAGCTTGGGTCAAGTGCCCAGGTCTTGTTCCCCCTCATCCCTGCACCTGGCAAGGCTTGGAAACACTGAGACCTTGAAACCCGTGTACCATAGCGGGCTATAAAGTAAATATTTTCATATTTACTTTATCAGTAAACTTTCATATATAATATGAAAGTTTATATATATATATATATATATATGAAAGTTTTTATATATATATATGAAATATATATATAACTTTCATATTTACTTATCCAGACACTAGAGTCTTCTAAAAGTACAGTTTTTGCAGGTATTAGAAGAGAATTTAGTCCTGTGTTGCTCAAATCAGGAGAGTGAGGGTGGCTTCTGCCCAGCAGTTGGATCAGACTGAGTGCCAGGGAGTGTCTGGTGAGGGCAGGGCTTGGTGTGGGGCGAGCATGGGCTACGTACCCCTCCAAAGCACTGTCCCTGCCTGTGTACCATAGTGGGCTATAAAGTAAATATTTTCATATTTTCACAAATCCAGACCCTAGAGTCTTCTAAAAGTACAGTTTTTGCAGGCATTAGAAGATAATTTAGTCCTGTGTTGCTCAAATCAGGAGAGTGAGGGTGGCTTCTGCCCAGCAGTCGGATCAGACCGAGTGCCGGGGAGTGTCTGGTGAGGGCAGTGCTTGGTGTGGTGTGAGCACAGGCTACGTACCCCTCTGAAGCACTGTCCCTGCACAGTGCCAGCCTTGTTTGGGCTCCTGTCTTCATAGGGTGGTGGGGAGGAGCGGGAGAAGCTTCAATCAATCCATACCTGAACCCTGGCCTTTCAAGCATATCCCATTTTCACCCAGGTGCATTTATACACCCTGCACGTTCATCTTCCTTTTTGGACATATGACCGATTCCACAACGTGTGCACAAAACAGTTTTAGGATACATTTAGACACAAAGAAATATAGGTGCTCTGAAAATACTGCTAGATCACTGTGGCTACAGCCCAGAACACCACGGCCTTACCCGTGTACCGTTGCATTTTCTGCACTACGTGCCCTGTGCACATGGTCAGGCAAAGGGAACTTTCTTTCCTGTGCGGACAACACAGACCTATGCATATAGGGGTTTGTGCTATTTCATAACAGAAAGCAATGTCAAATAGCGTCCAAACCTACTTCCAGTTAAGTCAACAGCAAAACTGCCATAAATTTCTATTGGCTTACAGTGAAAACAGTACTATCTCACCCACATGCAGAAGAATTTCAACAGTTCCAAGCAGCAAGTGGAAAATGTTACTGCAATGTTTTCACCGCTGCAATCTATGCACCAACTTCTCTTCTGCCTTGTAATTCACAGAGTCAGACTTTTTCCCAGTAGGTATAAAATTCTCTTAAATTACAGTCACAATGCTGCTTTCTGCACAGCCTTGTATTTTGTCTCATCCCCAATGCCTGGACCAATTGGCAATAAAATGTGATCTGTGTTTCAGGAATGTTCAAGAGCCACATTGCACTTGTGTATCTGAGACAACAAGATACAGACTAATAAATTATCAGGTGTAATGTACACAGAGTTTTGCCACAAACCTCTAAAAAGAGTAAAGCATAATCTTTATTTTAATCTGAATTGCTATTATCCTCTTAAAAGGAAACTGTGGCTGACATCTTTCGCCAAGGAATAAGCACACAGGACGATATTCTGCAACCCTCCTATATGCTGAATAGCTCTTACTCAAATAGTTCAATTAAAATCAATGGGACCACTTGTGTGTTTAAGTGCTATTCTGCAGGAGGACTGATTACAGGCTTCAGCACTTTTGGCCTGAAGATGTACCAATGTGTGATCACAGCACAGCTTAAAATGTGCCTATTTTAAAATTTCTTCCTCATGTTATAACCAACCAGTTTTAGGCAACAGCTGTGCAGCAGCTATCTGAGATAAGGATGCAAAGTTAGCAGCGCAAATAGCATGGTGTGGACAGGAAAGGTGCTGAGCTCCTTCCTGTTCAGCCTGCACGCCAGGAGCCGGGCTATTCTGGTAGATGGCTTCTGTGTATCCAGATGACGAAAGGCAGCCGAATGTGCTGGCAGGGTTGGAAAGCTGGCAGTAACTCTGACTGCGTTTCTGAGAGCTTTCCACTGTTTCTTTTTTCAGCAGGTTAGACTATTGTGTGGAGTTTAGTAATTCTTTTGAATCTCTATGCGTGTTTTTGCAGTACTGCTGTTTTCCTCTCTTGCCTGCGCACTGTAAGGGGTCACGGGTGTATGTGCCAGACACATTTTTACAGCTCCTCTGGCATCCCATTTGTATCACCTTTTTCATTCCAATTCGTTTCTTGCCATATTTGCCACTACAGGAGCAGGAGGCTTTTCCTTCAATCGTAGTCATCTGCCAACAATCTTCTGACTTACAAGCCCCGGTGGCAAGGAGAAATAGAACTGAAATCTGCTGGAAATATCAGCAAGCTTTAGGAAACCCCTCCTGCACCGGTGACGGTGAGATGGTGTGCACACCCAGAGCACCTTTCTTGCTGCAAGATGCATGAGGGCCCCACCCGACAGCCCCATGATGCCTGTGGGTCCTCCACTTGACGACCCCTGGGGAGAAGGTTGGTTTTCCACCCCCAGTGCCTGCTGAGCTCCCTGGGCGGTGTCACAAGGCACAGCCTCCCCACGACCTGCTGCTACACTTCCCTCGCCTTCCTTGCAGGGGTCTCTGGGGCTACCAGGCCCCACTTCCCTCC
Source organism: Calidris pugnax (assembly GCF_001431845.1). NCBI lineage: Eukaryota > Metazoa > Chordata > Aves > Charadriiformes > Scolopacidae > Calidris > Calidris pugnax. Next base: position 6,221,411 of record NW_015090793.1, read on the forward strand.
CCACGGCCTGCGGTGGGCAGCGCACCAGTGTTTACGCAGGAAAATAGCAATTTCTGCATGAAAAGTGGCCGGCCCCGAGGGGACAACGGGCGCTGCGGCACAAGGGGCTGGCAAGGCCCAAAGGTCCCTCTCACCAGCGAGCTCGGCGGCCCAAAGGCCCCGCTCAGCCCCGCCGCCGCCCTCACGCCTCCACGCCGCAGCCCCCTGCTCCGGTGAGGCGGCTCCGCGACCCCTCCCCCGGCCCGGCCCCCCCGCAGCCGCGCATGCGCAGCCCGCCCAGGAGGGGCGGGCCCGGGCCTTCTCCCCACACCGCCGGCATGGCCGCAGCGGGACCGGGAGCGCTGGCACACTGCGGGGGCGGGCGGCACGGGGAGGGAGCCGCTGCCACAGGCCCTGCCCGGCGGGGGGAGGCCTGACCCGGGCCGGTAACGGGGGTGAGGTTCGGCTCCCTGGGCCCGGCTCCAGCCCTGCGGGAGCGCCCGGCCTCCTCTGCCCCCGCCTTTTTCCTTTTCGTCCTTTTTTCTCATTTTTTCCCTAGCTCCGCCAGCTCCGTTCCCGCCCGCAGGTTCCCCGTTAACGTTAGTTAACGCTCCGGCAGCCGCCGGTGCCGCTCCTCGGGAGGCGCACGGCGGCCTCTGACGGCGGGGCGGGGCGGCCTCAGGCTCCGCCCCTTCTCCCTGCCTCTTCCTCACGGCAACGCCGCGCCTCCCGCCCGCCCCATTGGCTCCCCGCTTCCTGCCGCCCCGCCTCCCGCCGCCCGGCACGCCCCGCCCACCCCATTGGCCCCCTTCCCCCGCTCTCATTTGCATGGCGCGACGCGCACCAATGGGCGGCCGGTGCCCTGCTTAACATGCAAGAAACCGGCCACTCAGCGAGCGCGGGGGCCGGGCCACCACGTGCTGTTGCTAAGCTTCGGCTTCTAAATTGTTACTATAGTGGCCAGCCAATCGGAGGGGGCGATGAGGATCTGTCAACATTCCCTGCCCCAGCCAGGGGAAAAGGGGGGGTTCTTCCGGCTGCCGATTGGCCCGGCGGCCTCGCTGC
>NW_015090793.1:6224066-6225887 GCF_001431845.1 Calidris pugnax
CTCCTCGGGAGGCCCACGGCGGCCTCTGACGGCGGGGCGGGGCGGCCTCAGGCTCCGCCCCTTCTCCCTGCCTCTTCCTCACGGCAACGCCGCGCCTCCCGCCCGCCCCATTGGGTCCCCGCTTCCTGCCGCCCCGCCTCCCGCCGCCCGGCACGCCCCGCCCACCCCATTGGCCCCCTTCCCCCGCTCTCATTTGCATGGCGCGACGCGCACCAATGGGCGGCCGGTGCCCTGCTTAACATGCAAGAAACCGGCCACTCAGCGAGCGCGGGGGCCGGGCCACCACGTGCTGTTGCTAAGCTTCGGCTTCTAAATTGTTACTATAGTGGCCAGCCAATCGGAGGGGGCGATGAGGATCTGTCAACATTCCCTGCCCCAGCCAGGGGAAAAGGGGGGGTTCTTCCGGCTGCCGATTGGCCCGGCGGCCTCGCTGCGTCCCGCCTCTTTGCCCAACGGGCAGTTCCCATTGGCCGGGCGGCCCGCCCGTCGCCTGTGTGTCAAATGTAGGTTGAGAGAGGTGCCTTATAACCGGGGGCTTGGAAGTCCCCCCGCGCGTGAACTCGGCGCGGGGCGCGGACGCGGGGCGGTGGGGGGTTCGGGGCGGCTCGGCTCGGCTCGGCTTAGCTCGGCGCGGCGCAGGCAGCCATGGAATTGAACTCTCTGTTAATTCTCCTGGAAGCGGCCGAGTACTTGGAGAGAAGAGACCGAGGTACTGAGCGCAGGCGGACGATCGGGCGGGCGGTCGGTCCCCCCGCAGGCGCTCCCCGCCGCTCCCGGCCTTTGTTGTGTGGCGGCCGGGCCGGGCCGGGCCGGGCTGGGCCGGGGGGGACCAACCCCGGGGCCAACCCCGCGGGGCTGAGGCGGGCTGGGCCGGAGGCACGGCGCTGGGGGAGGAGCGGTGCTCTTCTCTTTGGTGTTTTTTTTGTGGTTTTGGTTTTTTTTAAAGAAAACTTAAAAAAAAAAAGGGTTATTTTTTGGTGAAGCTGCGGGCGGGGATGGTGCGTGTGTTGCAGCGCTCAGGGTCCCTCACGCCGCTCTGTGTGTGGCAGTGGGTGATTGTGTGGCACTGCCCCCCCCAGCGCAGCGTGACAAGGGTTTGCATGATCCGCCTCGTTTTTCTTGGGCACTCCAATAATCCTCCTCATTTCGGCACTCCTTTTCTTTTTTTTTTTACGGTTTACCGACTTGTTGTATTTTTTTTTTTTTTTTTTTTTTTCTTGTTCTTTTTGCTTTAAGAGATGCCAGAATAAAATCCAAACAAATCAACCGGAAAAAATTCTGTTCTTTACCCTAGCGTTCCTGCAAAGGAGGAAAAAAAATGCATGGAAAAAAATATATTGCCACTAATGCTGACTTTGTCCCTAGAAGCAGAACATGGCTATGCATCAGTGTTACCCTTCGATAGTGACTATTCCAGAAAGAAAACAAAGGCAGGCACCATGGCCAGAAAATCCCAGAATAACAGGTAATAGACGCACCGCTTTTTCAGAATGAATCGGCAGCTTTTCCAACGTGTCTAGCTTATGTGCAGCGCATACATTTATTGAAAATAATAACTAATCCAGTGTCTTAGTTTCCCCCATCCCGGTAGTCGCCATTTTTCCCCTGGATGGGCTTGGCTCTGTTTTGATCTCTCATATAAACACTGCCACGCGTACACCATCTCCTTAGTACTCACTGCACTTCCCAACCATCCGCCCTCATCGCTCCTTCTGCTCCGCGCTCACCGACAGCGGCTTTTACTGCAAGATCTTAACACCATAATCGCCACCCGGACTTCTCTTTGCATGGCACTAATTTCCACCCCCCCCCCCCCCCCCC
>NW_015090793.1:6225953-6226344 GCF_001431845.1 Calidris pugnax
CCCCCTTCTCCCTCCCGGCATTTATTTATAAACCACAGGCAGCGATCCGGCCGCCTCCCCCATCGCAGCCGGAGCAGATGCAGCCTCCGGTTGCAGCGCGGCACCGGGCTCTGGGAGGGGTGAGCGTGTGTGTTGGGGGGGGAGAACCACTCCTGCACTTGAACTTCTCCTGTAGGTATGCAGCCAGAAGGTGCTGGAGTGAACTTGACCTCTCCGGGGGTTCTGCTGCACCGCCTGCCCGCACGCAGAGCCCTGGAAGCGCGCGTGGCTGGGTGGTTATTTCTCGGGATTACCCTCTGCCTTTTTGTGGCGGTAGCGGTGGTTGCCTTGTTTTTCCCCGCAGCCGCTACCTGTGCTGCTGCGATGGCAGGAGCGGCGGGGGGGGGGCTGT
>NW_015090793.1:6226354-6266226 GCF_001431845.1 Calidris pugnax
GCTTTGTTTGCCGCTGGGGCAGCGGCTGTGTACGTGCAGGAGGCTGTCTTACAGGGACAGTGCCGGCCCCGGCCTGCCTGGGAGCTCCTCCAGCCCTCCGCTCTGCCTTGCTCTGCTTTGCTCTTCCAGGGCTGCTCCGGAGAGGACCGAAGACCGTGCCCAGCTGGGCCTGCCTTCGCCCCGGAGCGGGGATGCTCTTCCCCCCCAACACCGCAGGCTCCGCTCTGCACGGTGGTGGCTGGATGGTGGCTCCTGTAGAATAGCCTAAAATGAACTCGGCTTGCACGTGACGTGTTTTCCAAACGAGCAGCGAGTCTCGGCGGGCCCGCTCCGCTCTCGCTCCTCCAGCGGGCATCCCGCAGGGCAGCAGGCAGCTGGGTCTGCTGGCGCTGGGGAGGTGCGGGGCAGAGGGCCAGCGGCCGCTCCTGGGGCACCGGAGGTGCAAACTGAAATCAAAAGCTGACGAGCTCCCTCCTTGAGAAAAACACGAGCTGCCGAGCGCCCTGCTCGTGCCTACTGCGGCTGAGCGATGTGTCTTGAAGATAACTGAGGGGGAGCAAATTGTTCCCCTATGCCCCTACTCCAAGCAAGGCAACCATTTCAGCGGGCATTAATTGCAGTACTCCTACGTTTTTCTGTTTTAGTTGAATTCTTTGTCTCATCTGGGAGCATAGGGAAGACGTCAGTTCATTTAAAAAAGAAAGTCATCAGGAGCCGGAGGCGGGTCTTGTTTACTGAGACACTGCTCCTGAAGATTTTTAATTATTTTCTTATAAAATATGCTCGCTGCCTTTACAAAAAATTCACAGTAAACCAAGACAGGTCTCATAGGATTTGCAGCTGTAAACTGCTCATTGAATTGTGCGGATTTCTTCTTTTCTGTCTCTTGCATTCAAGAAATCTGTGTTACTTACAGAGCTATTATTCCATCGTTTCCGTTCTTAGGTCTCTTGTCATCCGCTACAAAATAGTTATTTGTCTGAACTGTAAGCTGCTTTCAGGAGTTTTTAGGAGAGGATTTGTAATCTATCAAATACAGCAGAATTAAAAGATTTCTGGTTACAGATTTGCTAGCGTTATTAAAGCTTTAACCAGTTATTAAAGCCGAGGCATACACCTCTGCTTGCAGTTACCTTCCTGCTTTTTTTCTGCCTGCAGATTTATATTTACCTGTTCGGTCTTCCGCTCGGATTCTCACTCTGTAGCAGTGGCAACCTTCAGAAATGCCATGCTGTGGCACATGACGTATACATTTACTTACACTTTCTTTTCTTCTCGCTGCAGTGGATTAGGGATGAGTGGCTTGTGTTACGGGACAGGGTAACGCTTGTCAATAAATGGTTTCAGGGGTGGCTACCAGCAGGACGGGGCTTTGCCTGGACACCGGGCGTGCTGGCCGGTGAGGGAAGCAGATGCGCAGTGCTTTAATGCAGCACCCTGCTATTTCAGGGAGGGAGGTGCAGCAGCAGGGCCCTGTGGGCACCTCTGCGTTGTACCTACCGACTCCGTACCCACACCTAGCGATCGCTGCTCGGGCCTGCCTGCGAGATTAGATTTGAGGGGGAGAAATTATCCTTACGTTTGAACGTCCAATCTGAAATGGCATGAAGTACGCCAGCATCACTGGTTTGTTATTATTTGGAGCTCATAGGCTATAGGCTCCGAGCCCCCAGACTGGAGTCTGAATTTTTGATAATACAGTTAAATCTTCCTAAGCAACTCAAAGATTAACAGAGGGAGACGACTGGCCAAAGTTCAGAGGATCTGGAGTGGTCGTGGGTGATGTGAACCACTGGGCAAAGTGTTTGTCCATATTGTTCCACTTTAACTGTTTTCCAGACGTGCTGGGTTTGGAGCATCAGATGCAGGCAAGCGTGATTGTGTACGTGTCTGAAATTTACGGCTTATTATTGTGTTGTTTTTCTTACATATAAAAATATATACTTTAGATTGAGGAGTAGGAAAGGAGCAGAAAACAGCACGTTTCAGAACTGCAGGGGCTTTGTTGTTGTTTTCATTATCTATTTTTGTATCCTGCTGCTTGCGGCATCTGATCAGATTAAAAAGTGAGATATATCTTTTTTATCTTGCTTTATGAGCTATACATCTATAAAAGCATGAAAAACATCTTCCTCCTCGTTCTTGGAAAATTGGAAAAGGGGAGAGGAGGAGAAAAACTGTCAGATGCGAGGAAGCCTGGTGTGCTCTACCCTTCTTCTTTGTTCTGTACATTCTCCCCCATGTTGCCTGCGGCTGCGGGGGATGCGGAGTGTACCCCGTGTGGTACCGGGGTGCTGGGCTGGGCACTGGGCAGGGATGGATTACAGCTATTCAGCGAGGGTGCTGATGGACCTCCTTCTTCTGCCGAGGTGGTGGGTGATGTTCATGCAAGAACACGTATCTTGAGACCTCCGTCCTCTTGTTGAAGGCTGGCGAGGCCCAGACCTGCAGGAGAGGAAGGGGGAGGACAGCTCCCCGCTTTTTGGACAGGATGCTCACTGCGATTCAGTGAGAAGTAATTTTGACAGGTTTGGATTCACGCAGGGAAAAATACCAACAGAATTGCATTGAATTAACCAAAATCTATAAGCTTTCTGTCCACTGCAGGAATTTAATGTTTTTTGCTTTGTCCACTGATAGGTTCAGATCAAAATTGGAAATGAACATTAGCAGTTTGTTGCTAAACAATTTTCTCGGCGTTACTGGTAGCAACCAGACACAATTTTTAGCCATTTCTTTTTCACTTCTACATTAAAATTACTTGATTTTTCTGTGTTTTCTTCTCACTCAGTTTCTTATGATGTGCCCTTTCCCATGTTACACGAACCAAACTGCTTTGTTTTGTCTGTCTTTCTGATTTGCCGTTTGTACTGTGTCCTCAGCTGAGATTCAGACTTGTTCCCCTCCAGTGGTTTTGACCAAAATCCTCTGGCAAGTGAAGCTGGATTTTTGTTTTGCAAAGAGGACAGGAGATTGGACAAAGGCACACGATTAACTTTTTTTTGGGGGGGTGGGTAGGTAAGCCTAGGTCACATCTTCTTGTTACACTAATACTTATCAGGTGCTTGACCACAGTATAATAAACGTCTCCTCTTCACAGAGCAGTGGCTGTAGTTTCTCAAGCAATGCCATACAGTCTAATAATTCTTGTTCACCTGTAGTTGGAATTAAAGAAAAGGCATGAACTGAACAGCTGGACTTAGTGCAGTTGTGCCTTGGAAATGTGAATAACAAATATTCACAAGTCCCCCCAAGCTTGCCATTTGATCCAAGGAAATGGAGAGGTAACGCCTGTGTGATGTGCCGAGGAGCAATACAATGCAAATCTGAAATTCGGTGACGTTTGCTTGCAAGGCAGGGTACACTGATAGAAAACCACGCCAGCCTGCAGATAACTGGGCTGTCCTGTGCCCTGGCTGTAATGACACCCACCAGCTGTGGGGTGGCTTGAGCTGTGCGTGGGTGTGAGGCGCATGTCCGCCCGTGCACGGGGGAGCTCAGGCAGCTGCTTTGACATGAAAGGGTCAGAAATAAGGTAAAAGGAAAACTAAAATCTTAGCGTTAGATGCCAGTCTACTGAGGTCACGGTTAAATTCACTTGCAGAGCAAGGAACTGGACGTCAGTGGTGCAGTGTGTTTGGCCTGTTAATTTAGGAACTGGTTTATTGAAGGAAGGGGCAGCAAAATAAATGCAGGTTTATAAATATATCTTCTGTATCTATTAATTAATATTTTTGCTCATGTGTTATATAAATAGACTTGTACTTTGTGCTGAGTTCTGGCAAAGGGTTATATCTAGAAAAAGATGAAAGCTGCATTTGGTGTTTCAAATAAAAACAGAGCCTAATGTCCAAATTCCTCTGTTAATGTTGGCTCGTAGTGAGGGTCAACCTGTGGCCTGCAGAGCAAGCCCCTTGCTCCGCGCAGATGTTATTCTGTGCCCACACAAAGCAGCTTAGGGATCATAGCCCGATTTTTATTTTGTTTTTCCTTAATTTTTTTTTTTTTTTTGGTGGGAGGCCGAGAATAAAGCACTGCAGACGTGGCTCCTCTGCTTTTTTGCCTGGCTCTCTGAATTCGGTAGATCCCTCTGGGTTTGCTTTCCTAAAGCTTGGTGGCAGAGGCACAATGACATCACCATGCTTGTTTTTAAAACTGATGCATTTTAGTCCTGATAGAATAGATCTCACCAACTGGTCTGTCACCCCTGAGGAACTGCAGTAGGTCTGCGATGCCCAGGAGTCGTAATGTTCGTGCAATTGAGGAAAACAAATTGCCACCTTATTAGAAGTGTGTTTGGGCCTCGCCGCCGCAAACATGTGGCAGCACAAACTTGAATGAGGTGCTGGAGCCAGAGCTCTGCATCGAGGCTGTGCCAGGGTGCCTGGTTACCAGATCCCAGCTGAATCTGCAGGGCTGGTTAAATTTTGCTATGAGGAGAATGCAAGTCATTTCTAGCGGATTAATTCCATACAGGCTATTTCTTCGACAGGCTGTAAGTGATGTGTCCAGTTTAAAAAAAAAAAAAAAAAAGGGAAAAAACCCCAATGACCCAGGAGCAGTGTATACTGGGCAGGATATGTATTTATGTGCAGGTTTATTGCTGCAGCACTCCTCGTCTCGGGCGATTCGGGTGGTGGGCTGTAATATTTTCAGGCGCATCCCAGGGCAGGTTATGTATGGAGACAGGAAATTCCCTGGAAACGAATCAGGATCTTTTCCAGCCTTAAGCTGTGTCGCAGTCACATCCAGAGAAGACTGCTGGTGTGTGAACGGTGTGCTCTTGCCCACCGGCACGCTTGGGATTGGGAATCAGATGCAGACACTTAGTGTGTAGCACCTTGTAAAATTTCTTGCTCCGTTTGTTCTTGCTCTTTTGGCTTGGACAAAAGGTGAAGCGCAGGCAACATAGTTTGTGTGTGACCCTCCAAGTGCTGTGTGGCCTTAGGTGCAGTTGTATCTTCTGCACATGGGTTGTACAACACCCTGCTAGTTCTGGCACAGACAAGGCTCTTGCTACCTTTTTAAGCATTTTGTTAACTAGCCCGCTCTGCTCCCTATAGCGCTTCAAAATGCATTGGCAACCAGTAGCGTATCAGTGACTTGCAGCCTGGACCTGGCTCCCATTAGCCTTGGGGAAGAAGTTTCAGCAGCCTTGCTGATATGTCCCTGCTTTTGTCAGGAGCTGGTGTTGGTTTCCTGCCAACAAGATACAGCGGCTGGTGGGGCAAATGGAAGGAGGAGTAAGGGAAGATGATTTAGTAACCAAACAGGCAGTGCGTCATGTGTATGGTGAAATCTCAGCTTGGTACATGTGGGTAGTTCCTGCTGGCTTACCTGTAAACTGGTAGGAAGTTATTCTTTTGTGGGGGGGGTTGTCTTTTCTGGGTTAGTCTTATTATCTCAATTAGCACCTATCCTAATAGTGATGAATGTTGCATCAACCACATGCTCAAATACGATTACCTAGAAGCCTTGTTTAGGGGAGGAAGGGAGGTAGAAGGGGACAGCATTAGGGACTAATTGTTGGAAGTGGCACAGCACCTTGCAAATTATTAACTGCATTCACTTGGCTCCTTCCCCTTCTTTCAAGACTTCTTTTGACAATTTATTCTCAAAGAAAATTGAACTACTACTTCATAGCTTGTGAACTGCTTGGCATTTGCTAAAGGGATATTAGGGCTGTCTCAGGTCAACAATGTAGTCTAAGCAGCAGCAATGCTGATTTCCTCCTTCCGAATCTGTGATGTTGCTGATGTGTTGGTTTTTTTTATTGTTGGCTTTTCCCTTCCTTTTTTATCTGAACCTTTTAGTGACACCTTTCCTTCATCACTGCTACCCCCAGCCCCCCAGGTTTTGCCTTGAGATACAGAACCTAATATACTGAACTTAAGCTAAATACCAAAGCCTTCCTTCTCTTGCAGCGACTTTTGAAGGGCTCCTTCAGACCATTTGACTGAAAACCATAGCGTACATCTGTCTCTTCTATATAAATGTAGATATCCATATATCTTCTTAGTCCAGGACCACACCTTACCTTTTAATAAAGTAATAAAAGACTCTGTTTAAAAACGGAGGTAGTGCTTGGGCTGCTGGTTTGTGTGTAGACCCATTCTTACGGGTTTCCTCCTTGCTTCAGGTTGCATGAAAAGCAGGAGATGGTTATTCTTGCAATATATTGTGGTGTAGACAGTGAAGGAGAGAATAAGTAGTATTTAGAGAGAATATCATCTCTTCTGAAAACAAACCCAACAAACCATCACGCTTGTAATAGGTTATTTAGCCTGTTCTGTAGATGGAGCAACCATCAGGTAAATGTCAAAGCTCTCAGTTTTGGTTCCCGGATAGGGCCTGATAGTTGAGGCATTAGTCAGCCTTCCTGCACCTCCTGAAGCGTGTGGCTGGTGCCCATGTTTGTACACATCAGTTAGGCTTCTGCATCCCAAAGAGCTCTATAAAGAGGCACGCATTTGCTGCCGCTCCGTTTGGTAGTGGCCATAACCAGGGCAGGCAGCTACGCCCCTCCAATGCTGGTCTGGCAGGACCAGGTGAAGATCAGGGCCACCATTTGTGAGCCAGAGGTGCCTTGTAGGTGTGGTGTGTGCAGGAGGACTTCCAGGTACTCACTGCATCTGCTCTTAACCCACCAAAATGCTCTGTGCAGGCGGAACTTCTTGGTCAGTGGTTCTCCTGCTGGTGCACCGGCCACCATGTGTGCTCAGCGGTGCTGGGTGCGAGCTCAGCTACAGCAGGCAGGTTGGAATTGGCTCGTTAGAGTGATGATGTGTACATCGTGTGTATAATTGCCAAAAATTTCAGGGAGATCATGCCATAGAGCTGAATCTAGGCCAGCCTGTATTTCCTCTCTCTGAGAGCTTCCTATGAGCGGTGTCTTTGTGCCTTTGACAGGCCCATTGGGGGTGTTTGGGGAGAATGGTTCCTCCTGAACTTACATCTTCTGTGTGTTTTCGTAAACGTTGGCGGATTTGGCATAGTGTTTGTCACTTTTCACGGAGAAAAGGTTTGAGCTATCTCTGTGGGTGTAGGAGTAGAAAATAAAAACAATATTCCCTTATTATGGTCAAATGGCAAAGGCAGTAAATCACAGTAAACCCAGCCCACCTGGATTATTACTGTAGCACAGAATATGCGTAAAACAGTGTTCAGTGTTGCTGCATTGGTCGGGAGCATGGCATAGTAGAAACATTGTGACTCACTTGATGCAACAAGTTTAAAAAAATTAAATTCACGGGCTTTTCAGAAATATTTCCCAGGTAGTGGTTGACATAGCTGATGTGTTGGTAGCGACACTGGGATGCTTTCCAGTGAAAATGGATTAACATCACTGCTGAACTTTGCATGCATTTGAGTTTTCTTCTACCTGCAGAGGGGCAGTTTGCTTAATTCCTTGCAGGATCAGGAGCCGTGGCGGGCTGAAGTAAATCGCTTGTGTGTTTTTTCATCGGTTATCTCTTTGCGTGAGCTTTGCTGTCTTGTTTCCCCTCTCTGTGGCCAGAGAGATTTCGTCACCAGTAACACCTAGGTATGCCGCAGCAACCGGCTGCCTGCGCCTGTGCGGGGAGAGGCAGAGCAGCTCGCCGCCGGGCAGGTCCTGCATCTGTGCAGGGAGAATTTCTCACCCTGGGATGTCTCTGCTCGCTCGATGGACTGTGCACTCGCACCTCCACAAAGCTGTCTCGGTCAGCTCATCGTGCCCAGATGCAGGCAGGGGTTACAGGAGAGCTGCTTTGATGTAATCTGCCAGCCGTAAAAGCTGCCGCTGCCTTTGTATTTTTTTTGATCCTTACGTACTGGCAATGTTTTTAGTTGGGCAAAACTGAAAGTCTGGGAAGTTGCTGGTTTTGAAGTGGTGACAATAACTTCATTTTAGGAAAATTTCTACTCTAAGCTGTGTAAATAAATAAAATTAATATTTCCAGCTGAGGCAACTAAAAAAAGAAATCTCCAAGAAGTTAGGGCTGCCTTCTAAATGCAAAAAACCTGAAGCATTGACTGGAGAGGGAAAAAAAAAAATCTTGAATCATAGTAGATTGGAAGAGAATAGCATACTGATGTGGTCAGTTCAGGGACCGGCAATTTTATTACATTTCTTCTGTTTGTAGACTCAGAAGAATTAAGAAGATTCCTTTCTTTTTGCCATTAAGGTGTCAACAGCAACAGCAGTGGTTAGCTGCTGATTTTTCTTTCTCCTTCTCCGTGGGCTTGAAAGCTGGCTTTTTGGGTGCTTTTTACTCTTACCTGCTGCCATTTAGATCTTCTAACGCTTTCTGCCCCCTCATAATTTTTCTTCACAGATAAAAATCTTGTGGGCTGTTTTTATTACTAACCTGCTCAGTTTTTTATGTCCAATTCTGTCTCTGAATCTATTGAATGTTAATAAATGCAAATTTATTATAATTCCCCCCCCAAACCCACGGTTTACTCATGGAAATTAAGTTGATACCCTGAAGTATCTAAGGGATGTAAAAGTGAACCAATTTAACAGCGAAGCTGTTTCATAATCCATATAAATACATGTTTTAGAGAGCTCTTTTGCAACTTATGCAGGTTTTGGTTTTTAAATATTCTATATCTTGGTATCTGTCCTTTTCTCTAATACTTCTTTTCTCTTTTTAATAGGTCATCACACAACGAGCTAGAAAAACATAGGTAAGTCTTGAGAAAAAACCAAATTAAAAGATGTATGGCTGACATTAGAATTACAATGCTTATTGAAGAATATTTTGTTGAAATTGTTTTGATTCTGCACTGAATAGTTTATTAAGTTGGGCTTTTTTTATCAACTAAAATCTAATAGGTAAAATATTATTTGGCTTTTTTCCTGTTGTTTGGTATGCTATTTTTGAAACACCACTGATAATTAGCTTTAGACTGAGTAATGCTGTAACTGGTTAACCATATTGTTACTAATCAAGAATCTGATTACAGCAACTGTTTTCTAGAGGTGTTAAATGCTATAAGTACGATCAGAGTATTCTGTGATTAAGGTGGATGATTTTCGGGGAACAGTATGTCACACAGGGTTATTCTATGTTTTTTTTAAAGTATGCCTAAAGTGCAGTTAATTTTCATCTTGCATGTAAGTACCTACAGATACGTTTTTCCCCTCCGTCTGCTTCCTTGCTGGTATGTGTCCTGTCCAACGAGCTGTGTGTGGGATAGAAATCAGCAACTCCTGAGCTGCAGCCCTGGTTCTGTGTATCCAGCGCTGTGAAAAGCTGCACTTATTTACCAAGGACATTTATTACACCCTGAAGACCTGATTTTTAAAGAACTCATGTTTGCACAGTTTGGGAGGCAGCCTTTACCGTCTATTGTATCTTGTCAGAGTTTGTTTGCAGCTGGGCTTTTTAGCTGTAGGAAGTCCCCCCGGGGTCTGCCTCTCTGAAAGGTGCACAGAGAGAGCTGCTGGGTGCCAAAGGTGCTTTCGGTCTCCCAGCTGGGCAGCACCCCGGCACCCTCGCTGTGGGATCACTGCCTTTCACTTACCATTCGGGCAGCAGGACAAACTTTCTTTCGGGTACTTTTTCATTCTTGTTCGTGGAGCTTGTGGTCTTTCAGGTTTCATGCATCCAAAGAAAGCAAGGGGTGTATGTGTGAAAATGACTTAAACCTCTTTGCATGCTTCTAAATACGTGAAACATGGTTGATGGCACAACAAGATTGGACTCAGGGGGTTTTTTTTTTGTGTGTGTGTGTGTCGTTCTGTGGCCGCAGTTATGTAGCAGCTAGACCATCACTTCCCTTGCATGCCTACATGCTTTCCTGTAGTTTAATTGTAATATGAGTAAACTATAGCCCTGCCTAATAGCCACGTGGTCATCCTAGAGATGAGAGGAACTGGGGAAGGCTCAAGCTCACAAACGCAGGCCTGGGCTGCAGAATGCAGTGCATTGGCTAAGGCAGTGAAATCAGCTGGCAGAAGTTCTGCTGACAGAGTCTTCAGGAAAATAACTTCATGCAAAATTGTGTCCTTTGGTTGCACTTTTATTTAAAAAAAAAAAAACAACAACTTTGGTCCCAACTGTGCTTTTTTCTCACTCTCTTTTTTTTTTTTTCCATCCTCTTTCCAGATACTCTGTTCCATTTCTTCCTTTTCCCCTGCTCCATCATTACTGACTTGTCACCATCTAAACTGCGTATTCTTTTTTTCTTTTTTCTACCAGTCATTTTTATAACCTGAGCATGGAGTTGCCTCTTCTTCACCCTGCTCTGCCTTATCGTGTTTAAGCAGCACAGTAAATGAGGCACAACAGCATTTGCAGCAGATGCAGGGGCAGAAGAAGGATCTATTAATTGTTCAATCTCTGTTCTCACTTTCAGTTCTGTGTTGTATCTTTGTAGTAGCTGGACCATATAGTCTTTGCCTTGCTAGCTTTTCTTTCTCTGCCATCTCAAGGTCAAAATAGGTAAACTGCAAGGTATGTCTTGTGATTATACAACGAATAATTGTAACCACTGCTGCTTGCTGTACCTCCTACAGTTACACTATACTCGAAGCCAGATTTTATTATTCCTGGTGGGAACCTGCAAATTAGTGCAAGATCCTTGTGTGTGCAAACACGGGTTCACAAAAGCAGATCAGGTATGCACAACTAGTTACCAAATGCATTGGTGCAAACGACTCTTGTAATTTTTTTTTTTTTTTAACAACCCCCTCCTCTAGTGCTGTGGGTGTACCAGCTCATAGTACTGATCGTACTGTTTTTCATTCTGTTTTACTAAAATTGCATTAAAATCTACTGAGCACAGTGTAAAGTTTAATGCAAGATTTGCAGCCGTAGTGAGTCCCCGTAGCAGCAGAGCCCGTCCTCTTCCCTCGGCGCTGCCCTGCCTCACTGGCTGCAAAGCTCTGGATGTTGATTTTGGAGGTGAATCCTTTCCAGGACCAGCACCGTTGACTCACCACTGCCATGATGCTTCTGGCTGAGACACACGTGGTTATCTCAGAGGAGCCTGTCACAAGGAGGAAGAGAGGAGATGGCTGCTCATATCCTCCTCCTTGCCCAGTCCCTCACGTGGTGTCTGTGGGCTGGACTGAGTGCTGGAGAGCAGGGAAATGGCTTCCTCATTTACAGGGCCTTTGTGTCCTGGATGAGGGTGGCCAGAACTGCCACTAACCAAAAAGCCACAGTAGCCGTGTAGTGGAACATGGTGCTGTTCAGGTTATCCGTTGGTGTTGCACGTAAGAGGTTTTATCTCTGGTTTTGATGTCAGTGGGAATGGTAGTGGTTGATCTTTCTGTGTGTGCAGATTCAGACATTTGGCACCACTATTTTAATTTGCATTTTCTACTGCTGGGTCTCTTTTCTGTATGCTCTTGAGGGGATGCTCAGAGGAAGATGAATGCAAGTAGAGACATAATTCCACCAAAAACTCTTGTTATGTGATAGAATTCAGACTACAATTATAGTAAAGTGTTAACAATTCATACCTAAAATTCCTTCTTCTCTGCTTTAAGTCTTCCTAGAATGCCCTGTTCAGAACTTCCATGTGTGTTCATGATAGTGAAACTGTAAGGACTCATCCCTCTAATGGCAGTCCTGTTTTGGTCCTTTGTGATCAAGGTTTGCATCTCAGAGCCATGAAACATGAAACATAAATTAAAAGGAGGAAGGCAGGAAATCTTCTGTCCTAAGGACAGATGAGATTCCAAAAGATATTTTAATAACTACAGACAAGTCAATCAGATGGCACACGGATGTAACTAGTTCCTAATGGCAAATATATACGTTTGTATTCATGTATTTATTTTCTGTTATTGTTTCTAGCCCAAGCACTGTATCAGTAGGGTTTCACAGAGCAATGTAAATACCAAGTACATTGGTAATCATGTCTTTTTGCAAGGCAGTTTTTAAATCAACCTAGCCTGACAGCTGTACAGAGGAATTCAACTTCCATAGTGTGAAAAAAAACCCGCAGGAATCCATGAGACACTCAAGCTTCTTTAAAAGATACAACATAATCTCATTTATTTGCTTCAACTTACACTAGTTCTACATTACAATGTAAAACCCGAGGTATATTCCCCTGGAGATTGTACTGAGGTCTTCACACTGCTCTGTGAAGGCAGTGAGTCATCTGCCCTCTGCTATTCATGTGTGGACTTGTCCCCCCAGCTTGCGCAGGGCTGCGGAGGAAGTGACACCTCCCTGCCCTGGTCCATCCTTTCTTGTTGGAAGCAGATGGAGTCCCGATGAGGGATGCTGGGACCAACCCATCAGGGCTTCTTCGGTGAGAAAGTAATTTCACTCCTGCCTGGCTGCGAGGAGCTCTGCTGCAGGAGGAGTTCAAGATCTTGTCATTTCTGTGGCCAAGTCTTCGAAAATAGCTTGTGAAACTGAATGATTTTAAAGAATAGCTTTTAAGAATCCATGAGGAAATTATTAAAAGTGTGCCATGAAATCAGCAAGCTGCACGCTGCTGTCCCCGGGCTGGCACCGTGTGAGCTAACGAGTGCCTTGGCTGGGTGATCATGGTATGGCTTGATACAGATGGATGGTTATCTCCTGCTTCTCTCAAACCATTTGTCTTATTCTCTGGTGGTGGTTTTTTTTAGTCAAGAAGGAGGGAAGGGGTAGATTAGCAGGGGTAAAAGTTGTTCCACCTGCATTCCACAAAATGGTAAACACCTGGCAAGCAGTGGGAGTATAATTAGAAGATGGAGCTGATGAATGCCTTTGGGGTAGGATGGACCAGCGATCTGGAGTATGGCAGTGCTCAGCAGTGCAGCATCTGAGTTGTAAGTGCTCTCCTGCTTGGAGGAATCAGCAGATCCTGTCCCACATCCCTGAGCAAAATGCAATGTCCCTAGTTTGACAAAACCTGGTGAGGTGAGTGGAGCTAAAAACCAGGCATTGCTGTTGGGAGAGCTGTACTCTAGGGGCATTTCCCTGCTTTCCTATGGAAGCTGCTCTGAGAAGAAGTGCACAAATGTTCAGCTCAGCCACTGGGTGCTGGTGGGACAGGGAGCAGTTGTCTCTTGTTCAGGGCTCACTAGTTTGTATTGCAGTGAGCTGAGACTGCTGTGGAGGTGGCTTGGATCAGATGAGTGGGTCAGCCCCGAGTTTTTAAAAGTATAAGACCAGGTTGGGAATTACGTGAGACATAGTGACTTGGAAAACCTTTTAGTACAAGAAAACGAACCTTTCCTTCTTCCCAACTGAGCCTAATGTATGCATTGTTCACTGCGCTGGTCAGGTGGAAACTGAAAGTGTTCCCATGCGTGCAGAAGGCAATACAGTCCTGAGTTTTGGGTAGTGCTTTGTGTATTCTTTAAACCTAAAATCTTGCTAGAAGAAAGGTCATTATAGTGCTTCGTCATGTGTGTGAAGCAGATGTCTGTATATAAATGCAGGTTTTGATGAAAAATAGTAAGCTTTTGATGGGAGCATTATAATGTACAATATTAGCTGATCAAGTAAACAGAGTAGGTGCCTCTGAAGTTAAGTTCTAATAGTTCTTGTGAAAGAAGTGCAGATGAGCTTGCTAGGAGCACAGTTACATTATTTGGTACATTAGTTTCACCCACCAGGGTTACTTGGAGTTTAAAATTTGTATAAGCTGGGATAGTTCATAGATGGATGTCTTGAAATTATATCTGTGGTTCTTCATGTTATTAAATTGCAGGGTTAATGAAAAGCATGTAATCACCAGTTGCTGATAAACTTGGAAGTTTTGAAACAGAACTGAAAGGTCATTGAAATAACAGCATACCAAAACAACGCTTAATGGTTATTTTTATTATGCCTTTTCAAAATCGCAAATTACCATTGCAGTATTATGCAATGTAAAGATACAGCTGCATTGATCCATCACGCTGAATGGCTACGGTGCCACCAGGAGCTGAGGAATTCCCCTAACGGGCTGCTGGAGGTAAAGTGCTTCCAGGGAAGGGTCACCCAGTGGTGTGTGGCTGCCGTGGCTCCACGGGGAGTTTCTCCCAGCCTGGTTGCACGCTGCTGCTGGGTCCTGCTTCCTGCTGGCACAGGAGGGAGGGGAGCAGCTTCTCCAGCCAGTTGGTTTTCCTGACCCAGCTGACTGTCCCAGGCACACCCAAAGGCCAGCACAGTCCGAGGGAGGGATCGCTTCTTTGAGTGGCAGTATTAATTTACAGTACAGAATAGTACGGCTCGCTTCTTTTGTCAGTTTAATATTGCTCCTAAGCATCCAGTGTTGGCTGCTGTTGCCTGGGGAGCGCTGCACTGGATGGGTCTGACTGACCTGGTACAGATCTCATTGTTACAGTGGGTCTATAAAACCTGCTGCCGTTTCTAGGGCATGTCGTTTTACAGATAAACCATCTCGATAATGGGCTGCTACGTTAGTGGTGGGAACCACCGTGTCTTATTAGCAGAACTTAACCTCTGTGTTTTATCTGTTTTTTCTGGTTTTCTTGTCAAGTAAGGAACTTTTTATACCATCCAGTTGGTGTGAAGTGGTTTATTGCAGTTCAAGTGAATTGCAATAAAGATACCTTTGCGCTGCTTAAGCAAGGTAATGTCTTAGGAGTCTGACTTGCCTTTGTGAGAAGACAGCTACCGTGGTTTAGGGTTCAGCTCCCCCTTTCTCCCCACCTCTTATTGCCTTTTTGAGGATGCCAGCTCTACTGGTCAGGTGGAGGGGGTTGCCTCAGCCAGTACAGAGCTGAGTCTCAGCTCAAACCCCCTTTTACCTGTCATTTAACTGCAGGTTTCCAACAGAGGGGCAAAATATATACTGACATTTGTGTCTCAAATTGCTGTAATAAGTTTTTTTTGTGGAACTTGTTTAGCAACGTCTGTAAAGTAGGGGACCCACAGAACTGTAAATTTAATTCTGCAGTTTTGTTGAAAAGCATCGTCTGGGCCTGATGAATCCATGGAATGAAAGAAATTAGAAGGTTTAAAGCTTTGCACTGAAACGCGGGTCTTTCCTCACCTTTTCCCCGCCTGCAGGCAGTCAGCAATTGTCTGGACCTGTGGTTTGTCCTGTACTACATGCTGCAGTAGATACTGTAAATGCCCGTGAACTGAACTGCTGTCTTTGCAGTGCACACAGCAGCTCACCTGGCTACGCGCTCCCAACAACAGTGTCTTCTCACCTGGACTGCTGGTTTGGAAAGAAGGGGTATATTAAGCAGATGAAGCTTGGAAGTTAATCAGCTCGGGAAGTTATATTCCAGGTGTCAGAGATGTACACAGCCTCGTGCTTTGGATAAAGCTTTTATTCAGCAATGAAAAATGGACTAAAATACAGTCTTGACTAAATTGTAATGTCCTTTTTCCTGCTGATGTCGGCTTTGAACTGCAGAGCCTAAGTGCAGTCTTGGGTCTGGGCTCCAGAAAGCCATGTGCTTCCTGGCCGGCCAAACAGCCAGCAAAAAGCAGATGGGCGAGAAACCAAGTGCATGCGTTTTTTCCACTTGAATTTGTTCATCTCTCTCTCCAAACATAAGTCCATTGTGTGTCGGCCTCTAATGGACTATGTGAAAGGTGGTTTATGTTCTCAGCATCTGCTAATTGACCTGGCCAATTCTTACTCGCCGTGGTAGAAAGAGTGGACTGGTATTGTACAAAATGGAGATAGATGTGCCAGACTTCAGGTACTTTCAGGACCATACAGACAACAGCTAGGTGCTGATGCTTTGCAGACAGGGAAAGAGATGGCTAGTGGTGACTGCTGTCTTGATTGGAGGAGAAAAAGATTCATTGAATTAGGTATTAGAAAAAAAAAATGTTTTCCTTTTAAGCTTGCTTAGCTACATCTGGGCAAGTGAGCTGGAACTTGGATTTTTTATTTTTTTTTATTTTTTTTAAAATGTATTTAGGCAGCTAATAGGCTTTAAGGAGCTGGCCTCTGAAATGAGTCTTACGTAAGGCATCGGGAATCCTTGGCTGAATCCCAGCCAGCCCACAGATGAAAACTGGGTGTACAGAAGTGGTACCTGCCATGGGTTGAAGAGGTGGGAAATGCACCTGAAAGCTAGCAGTGCGGCTCCGGCTGTTCAAGGCAAGGTTGGCTCCGCACTCAGGATTCACTCCAAACCTGCAGGAGGCTGATTTATTTTCTCCCTGGTATGTCATGAGCGCAAAATTTTGAGGACCCAGTATTCCTTGTTGGAGTAGACACTAAGGGAGCAACCAGGCTGGAGGAAGTGATAATACTCTGTGTGTTGCTTGTCCTGTTCCCTATGTCCCTGCCTCCATGCTGTATTGGCATCTCTAGCTCTATTTTCAGTGCTCCTTTCAATGGGCTGCTTTTACTCCATTTGAGTATTGGATATATGGTGGCCTGGTCCCAAATTCAAAATGTCTCTTTCTGGATGGAACAACGTGTACTTTCCTGTTACAGCCCATGCTGCTTTCCCCTCATAATCTCTGTCAGTGGACAGATGTACTACACAGAATTCCTGTGCAGGTCAAGTCATTTTTAATCCATTTTCTCCCCTTGGTACGCTCGGTGGCTTGGCACATGGCAGGCTGTGGACCCAATTCTGCACCCCGTTCAGGGGATTTCAGTAGGAGCTGTGCCTGACTGCCTGCAAGCTGAACACCACATCACGTCCAGGCATCTACAGAGGATGTATTGAAGGTTCCAGAAACTGTACTAAGCATGAACATTTAGCCATCAGATCACAAATGCGAAAAGCATAATGCTTTTCCTTCACAGCAGTTTAATTTGGGCCTTTTTAGAAAAAAAAAAACAAAACCAAAACCCAAACCAAACAAAAACCACACAAATGAAAACTCCATGCATGTGATCCAATTAAAACTGACTTTTCTTGTCCTAAAGAACTGTGCAATTCACAAGAAAGGAGAAGGTATTCCTTCCCCCCAGCCCCTCCCCATTTTTGGAAGGAGAGGGTTGTTTTGGGACTGGGAGTGCTGTGTTTTGAGATGGAAACTGGAATGCTGAGCTATGTACGCATCCTATTAGAATAGAGCAGAGTGACAGGACTTGTCAAAGGATGTCAAGTGGCTAATATTATCGTTTAATTCCAGTTTGTTACACAGTTTTTTCTCTATACAAATTAGTGTAACTAATTGTGGAGTGCCTGGAGATTGCTGTAGCTGATAGAGAAGAGGTGTGCGCTTGTATGCATGTACATGAGGTCATCTGTTGCAATGCTTCTAACTTGAAAACTAATAGCTCTAGTTACAGGATACATGCCCTACATTAAGAAACCCTATATTAGGTTCTACCTTATAGCAAGAAAGCAGAAGATTGGGGAACAGTCAAAGACTACATCTGAATGTGGTAAAAGGTCTCTAAAAGGTTGGATAACGATTGCAAGTCCTCTCCTTCCAACTGCTGCCTTGGGATTAATGCCTAACAAATTTATCTGCTTTTTTTTTCATTGATGGTTCAATTTAGGTAACTAAATGAAGATAGAAGGTGCTAAATGAGGGGCCTGCCTGGCATGTAATTGCTGCCAGAATTTAGCAGCTCCTATTGAAGTTGGGAGTACTGTCAGTGTTTGCAAATACTGTCTGCGCAGACACTTTGTGTCTTACATACCACATTAGCTGGTATTTACAAAACATAAAGGTAGCAAACCCTGTAATTCCTCCAAATAAGATGACTTAATCCCGATTGGTAAATGCTGTTGTGTTGACTGCTGAAATGAACAGCATGGGTGGAGCAAATAATTTCTGCTAGGGAAATTTGGGAGCTTGTTGTGTGTGTTTGGCTGGAAGCAGTTATTGGGTTTAGGTGCTAGCAGGTATTTGAAATAGACTGTCAGGTGTCTTGGTTCCCACTGCCTGACTTTACATACTCACATGGCAAGTGGGTCCAAACTTGTATCTCTTCCTTCCATTGCCAGATAACTTCCATGCACTGCGCTTAACAAATCAGGGCTGAGTTCTGTGTGGAAGGAAGAAAGAAGGAGAAGGAGGAGGAAAGGGCGGAGAGTTCTAAAAAGCTGATCCATACCTTATCGTCCCAAAAAGGATCATTTTCAGACTCTGCTAGACTGCACCCTGATTGGCAGAGAGACAACCAGCTTTGTACTGTTCAATGGAAAGGGAAATAGGACGGAAATTAAATTATAAACAAAGCACTATCTGTGCTGTGGCAAGCTAAATCTAAACTTTGAGGCAGGACTGTCAGATATCTGCAACTCCCCACTGTCCCGTGATGCCAGGTTTTGTCACTGTTTAGGGGGGAAATATTAAATAAGTGTTACTCAGCTTCTAATTCATATGAAAGTAAGAGTAACTACTGTAGCCTTGGAAGAGACCATCTTTAATTACAGTCAGTGCATTTAATCCTTCCTCTAAATTTGTTTATATATACACCTCGCTCTGTCTTTTCTGTTCAGCTCTAATTACAAGGTTTCAATGATGGAGTTGGAGACGTACAGCAAGGTATTTGGGGACTTGTATTCTTAATTACTTCAGGGTGATCTCTTGTCGTCTTTTCCTTTGGTGTTCTCACTTGGGGTCTGAACCTGCCTTTGGCTGGCTGGAACAGGCATCTTGCTATCATTCCAGGGCACCCCAACTGTTTTGTTGGATGACATCTCAAATATCTACAGCGATAAAAGACAGCAACACCCACAACCTCCTTTTCCCCAAAAGTCAATTAACTTCATATGTGTGTGCTCAAGCTGCCACCATTAGCTACTCCCTCCAAGATGGCCAATGAAGCTTTGGTAGGTACAGGTGCTGAGGAAGTATTAGCAAAAGCAAAACCAGAAGTGAGACATAGCACTGAACATCCCTTTCTGATGCTTAGTTTCCTAGTCAGAGCTTAAAACTTCCTACCTCTGAGAAGGAGAAAGTGATTGTTTAGGTGGTGAACTGGAGATATAGTTGCCTTAACTCTGATTAGGTTTTAAAACTGTGGTGTGAATTGCTGATGCTTCTTTTGGTGCCTCATGCACATGGGAAGATGGAGTCCCTACAGCATTTGTCAGGCTAGTTAAATTTGACACTTGCTATTTACTCGGGGTTTGAATGTAGAGGTACAATAGACGATAAAACCACAGTCACAGGTATCCACTGCTGCAGATATTAACGCCTCACACTCTTTATTTAACTTGATGCAGGAAGAGGCTGCTTAATTCCGGCTGTCTGCCATCCCAAGGCCTTGTGCTCACCGTGTGACAGCAGTGCATGTTTTTAATTTAGCTAAAATAATTCAGCTTGACTTGCCTCTCCGTTAATTTGGCATCATACAGTGGTGTAAAAAACAAATAAATCTTGAACACATTTCTCCCCTCGTTTGACATAAGTATAAAATAACTAGGACTATAGGGAGGTTTAAAATTAGGCAGAAAAAGCTCGCTAGGCCTCGTGCTGTGCTTTTCACTTAGTGCTGTGCTACAGCTCAACTTCTCTAGGCTTCTCTAACCATGGTAGTCTTCCCCCCCCCCCCCCTTTTTTTTTTTTTATTTCTTTCTCACTATTGGAGGAACAAAGGATGATGAACTCTGGATTCTTCTGCTTTTCTGAATCACGTTACTTAAATTATCTGGTGATAGAGGTGGGGACCTGGGCTGTGCCCCGTAGCTTGTAAATTGGTCTTTCGGATGGCTCAGCTGCAGAGATGGCAGAGTACCCACCAAGTATTTCTTGGCCTTTCTTCAGACAATCACTCTAGCACAGTTAAACTACTGTATAAGCTGCTTGGCCACGGATAAAGGAGTTCTGGGAAGGTCCCTCCTCTCACCAGAAAAATATCTGTGAACCTGTCCACGTAGCCATAAGAGGTAACTCCCACAGAACATGTTTTGGCTAATTTTGAAGCCTAGGAAGCACCTGTTTTTTGACTTCCCCCCCCCCCCTTTTTTTTTTTTTAAGATCCTTCCTGTTGGCAGCTGTCCTGAGACACGATGTTCTCGCTTAGCATTTTGATGTGGGGAAACAGTCTGATAATTAAAGCCGGTTTCAAGCCATGAGCTGATTTGTAGGCAGTGACTTGCTCTGGGGTGTTGTCAGTCGATAAGCGTGGAGCTTGTGTGCAGGGAGCCACGCTGCACCTTGGGCCTGAAGCGCCACGTGAGAGGGGCATATACGCTCCCCGGAGCTACTTGTGGAGGAGACTGTCTGCATCCTCTTCAACCGCCTTGGTGAATGGTTAATTTGTGGAAAATTATAGTTATCATCCTGTTCCCCTCTCTCTGTAAACCCGGTGCAAACCTGTTGCTGTTATGCAGCTTTTCCTTGTTTAAATACATGCAGTTCTCTTTGACCTACACTTTACAGCGCTCAACAAATTACTTACAAGAGCACTGTGAAAGGTGGCGAGTGAAAACACACCTACTGCAGAACTGCAGACCCATGTCAGGGGTCTGGATTTGCTGTGCAAATTTCCTTTGTGGTCCACTGCTGGCGAGGACCGAGGCATTACTGCACTCATGTAAATGGTGGTGAGTCCTAACCCACTCTCAGGGTTTCAATGGGGAGCATGTGTAACTGCACGTGTACATCTGTGTAACTTCAAGTGGGAATTAAAACTGCTTGATACTGGAATGGCATGATCTTGCAATGGCACTTTCCTTATCTAATTGGGTCTGACACTATTCTGAGGTAACAGACAAACTTCAAATCTTAAGTCTCCCTGTAGTGTAATCTAAGAAACTTGAGTGCCAGTTAGACAGATGGGTTTGAGAGGCCTAATTTGGGAGGACTGCTAAATTGCAATGTGTGCATATTAATGTGCAAAACAAATGGGTGGAAGGCTGGATGAATGAAGTATTAAATAAGTTTATTAAAAGCATGGTTGATTATATTTTTGTGGACTCTGTTTTCAAGTGTGTACAATGTTATTTCCCATCACTTGTGTGTTTTCCCACAAGGCACTGTTGTTTTTTCTGCCTGTGTTAGGTCCTGTGTGATGCTGAGCTTGTGGTAGTAGGTGATACATCTTTTGCTATTGCTTCAAAGCATTTGAGAGGTAAATGTTAAAAGACAATGAGCAGATAATAGGGCTAAAAATAGAAGACACCTGAAACAGAAATTCCTTTTCTATATGTGTAAGAATTGTTCATATTTGTCTGATATTGGCTTTGAAGGTTTAAAATATAGAAAACTGTTTGTTATAGATGAGCACAACCTGAAGGCTGAAGTGCTAAAATATAGGTTGGAATCTACTTTTCTTTCCCCAGAGGAAAAGAATTCCATACAAGGGCAAAAACATAATGCAGGGGATTTCAACTGTTTCTGTCATGTTTGATTTCTGTTGCCTCAGATTCTTGAAAAGTGAGAGATTTTATAGTCTCTGGTCAAAGGATGGAGAATCTTATACACGTAAATTTGAGGTGGTCACCATCCAGGAAAGACAAACAGCATCCGGCTGCCATTATGTTTGCTTGTGATGTTTTTGAGTATCCCTGTGTAGCTTCTGTATTCCTATTGACATTTCCCATGAAACACATCTCAGATTTCTGTGTGTTGCTGTTGCTTATCTCTGAGACCCAAGACAATGAAGAGCTGTTAAACCTCTCATGGCTGCCCTTCAAATAAGAGCAGCTTAAGCGAGTGGGATGGCTGGAGCCTGGGGGTAGCTGTGAGGACAAGCCTGGCTGTAGGGAGGAGCCTGGGAAAAAAACAAGGAGAGGAGATGAGGGTGACCAGATGTCCGTCCTTCGGCTCTTAATACTGTGGAGCCTGGGGCTACAGTCCCCCAGCAGTTAAAACAGATACCAGTCAGAGCTGCTGGTGTCCTTGCTGGCATGGCCCTGCCTAGGCATTGCCGTGCACAAGTGCTCCTCTGAGTGCCTGCCACAAGCCTATGAAACAAAAGGACTGGTTGGAAACCAGCCACTGTATTTTGGTTTTATCATCTTGCTGGGTTGATCTGCAGGCAGTTGGCATGTAGATGAGCATGCGGTGGGGTGGCATCAGCTGGGGGGGTGCCTGTGTCACACCTTACACGCCTCTGACAGCTTGTGCTCACTCTGCAGCAGGAGAACTTGAGTGGGAGAAGGTTGAGGAACAGGATGGCAAGAGGCACTATCTGTGCCATGGGGCTTGTATTTCTCCTGCTGGCTGAAGTAAAACTTGACTCTGGGACCCTCATCAGTCTGTCTGCTTCTATGCTCCTGAAGGGACAGGAGGTGGATGGTTTGGCCAGCCACCAGCTGCTGAGGCTCCACTCAGGTGTCTCATGCTGGTGTTGTCCAGGTTGCTTTACAGGGTCATTCCAGCCCAAAGTGAGCCTCAAGATTTGCTGTCATGTGCTCATCTTAGCTGCTGCCCCTGGCTTACAGCTGTACCTGGGCCACCACAGCTCACCCTCCGGTGGGAAGCAGAGCATGAAAAGCATCAAGTTGGCTTGTAGGCATTTTGAGAGGTAAAGAGACATTGATGTAGCTGAGTGCTTGTATTTTAGCACAGGCAGCTGTCATTGCACTCAGCTGGGAGCTACTAGAGGGATGGGGAAAGGTGGGAGAGGGGAAGAGAGTAACATGGGCAGCAGGATCTGCCAGGCATCTCCTTTCTTGGGAGACAGCAGTGTCCCTCTTGCAGACCAGTCAGTATTCACCTGTCCCAGCTTGCGTCCCAGCTGGCTTTCTGCACGTTGCTGCCAAGAGGCTTAGCTGGACAAATACGCATACGTTTGTGGCACTGCAGATAATTCCCTTAACTTATGTTTGCTGAAAGATGTAGGAATAAGTTCTGGTTTTGTGCATATGTTCTGAAATGTGAACAAGCTGCAACTTTTGGAAGGTTAAAAGGCAAAGTGGAAGTGTGGAGTCTTGGCTCAGTAAGTGGGCTGAAGTGGCACTAAGTGAAAGTAAATAAAATGCACTGTGAATGCTGCAGTGTGCAGTTACATATGGTGAAATAGAGAACTTAAATATTTTTCAGAGTGATAAAATGCACGAAACATAGAAATGGTAAGCTATAATGGGCAGCAGAGGTTTTCTTCCATATTTCTTAGTATTAAGAATAGCACCAGACATTTCTGAGCGGTAGTCACATGAAAACTTGCAGATGACTAAGTCTGTAGCAGCACTGGCTCTTTGAAAGCTGGTGATGGCAAGATACACTTGCAGCCATTGCCTACGTAGGCAGTTGATGTCTTGCATTTGGGTACTTCAGAGGTACCCCAAGGCCATCAGCTTCATCACCTGGCTGCTACAGCTCTCTGGCTGGTTTCGATTTAGCAAAACAGATGTGCCAAAATATTCAGCACACTGAAAATGCATATAGAGGATGAAACTCACAGTTAATACTAGAGTAAATAAAGCTGGCGGTTGCACTGATTGTAGGGCTGTTGCATTTAATTCACTAACAATCACTGCAATTAGGTACTTCAGCTTTTTCTGCCTATTGGTTGCCACAGTGCCTTCCCAGGTTTTCCTGGGAACTTTGTTGCAGAGGCCTCTATGAGTTGTTAGATGTGGGCAAAACTTGCCATGTGGAACAATCCTTGGAGGAATCGTCACCTGCAGCACCAACTTCATGGGGGGGTCGGGGGAGGTCAGGGCATCTATTGCAGAACGCTGGTGTTTGGCTTATCTTTTCTTGGATAACAAAAAGCCAAGAGGTTTGCTGTAAGTGTACTACTGAATTTTCTGGTTTTGACTCTGAGGCACTCAGCTGTGAGCAAGCGTTTCACACATCTCATAGCAATCGGCACACTGGGTGCCTTGCTATGGTACAGTGCTTTAATACTAAGAGGTTTTCTTTCTTTTTCACTAAAGCAAATTTGTTGTGTAGTTGAAATGGATTGTGCAGCTCAAGCATGAGCTAGAGCCTCTTCTAGAAAAAAAAAACACATGTATTTGAGAGATCCTTTGTGGAGTAGAAACTATTGAAAGGGTTTCTGGCAAATAAATATAGAAGAGACAGGATTTTATACTTCAGTGGAGGGTTGTTATCTTCCATTGTATTTAATATTTTGCTGAAGACATGCTAAATTCCATCTAGGCCATTAATAAATAGGTTTCTTCAGAACCATTTTTATGTGATTGAATGTCTGTGTTTTCTTAAGATAGAAGTTTATATATAATCTCTTTAAATGCCTTTGTAAACAAATGCGTTTTAATGAGTAATCACCTTTGATAGCTTATAAAAAGTATTGTATAGCTGTAAATACAGCTTTCTTGACACTTTTTAAAGAAAAGTGTTACCTTAAGGAGGAGTGATGCAAGTATGCCTGAGTACCAGCTTCTACTAAGCTGGGTGGGGTATATAATTACATGTTTACCTACATTATATGTATGGTCATGATATCTAGGAATATACAAAATATGAACACATTTAATTTTCAGTACCATTGAAGGCATTTGCAGCAAAATTCTGTCATTGCTCAAGAGTGTGACTGTGCACAAAATAAAAAGAGCTGAAGCCCTTAAGAGATCTTGACTTGCTGTTTCAAGCTCTAGTAAGAAAGGGTTGATGTTGGAGTCAGAAGGCAGGCAGAGTTCCTCCCTATGATTTTACCTTGGTGGCAGGTGAATCCTGATGTTGCAATGGGGAAGTTTTTACTGCTGGGCTACATTTCTTAAAAAATTTCAAATAATGATAAATTATGAATAACGGTGCTGCCTGTGTTCATCCTGACCAGTGCATGTCAAAGAATCCCAAGCTTCTGTGTTTGCTGATCCTCCTATCTAAAACTTGAGTGCTCCCTGTATGCAGGTATTTGCATTTCATAAATAAAACTGTGAAGAGTCTTCCTGTAAAAACATGAGCATCTTAAAATTGCAGTTGGCTCACTTCTGTATTTTAAGCTGAATTTCATGTCTGGTAAGGAGATAAAATCACATTTCTTTGGCGAGAAAGCACAACCATTAGTTCACAGCAGGGGTCTCTGACCCCAGAGTTGTGGGCTCAGCCCAGACCACTTTGGTTCACATTGTACCTGTAGAACATTTGACTCCAGAAGTGAATTTTTGGTGCAGAGATTCTTCTCTGACTTTTTCCTATGTATGTTATTAAGCCAGATGACATAGTCATTGTGCAACAATGAAAAATTTAGTAACTGCTCTATATTTAAACCTTTGTATATTAACTTCATTGCACAGCACCAGGACCAGGATAGCTTTGAACGTGGAAAAAAAATGTGAAACACGAGAGAAGGAATCTGAAAATGGTAACTCTGTCCAGTTTGTAATAACGTGTCGTCTTCTACAGTCATTTCAAATTGGTTTATATTCTTTGAAGTGGGGGGGTTGTTTGTATTAAATTTGTACCAAATTTTCCTTGTGATAGGGTATGGGACTGTCTTTTTCAGACTGGAATGGCTAATGTATAGAAATGATGAATTTTTGGGTTTTGCATCTATTTCAAATATATCTGTTGTTCTCACTAGAGCAGCTTATAATGATGGAATTTTCAATGTCACTTGAGCGTTTGATCTATAGTGTCCTTTTCTTTTCAGAACATCACCAGACAAGTATATTTAGCAATCGATTCAAGAGTATCTCAACCTCCTGTGCACACAGCTAGTTTAGTAGACTAAATTTGGGACATCTGAAATACAGACACATGTTCAGCCATGCAAGCATTTTTAGCGTTAAAGCATCTTGCAGAAAGCACAGTTAGAGCCTTCTTGTGAGGCAAGCATTGTTTCATGCCCATACACGCTTCAGCGATGCACCGTGGTGTGAGAGGTACATTGGGCTGTAGGGGTTGAGCAACAGCACCCCGTCTAACCCAACCAGCTTCTGCTGGAGCCAGCATGAAGGGAAACTCAGAGCATGCAGTCTGGGAATATGGACGTTAAGTGACATTTTGTCCATTTCCTAGCCTTCCAGATCTTTGCCGCCCATCAGCTGGAGATGCTGGGGCTCTTGAGATGCCTCCCAGTATGGCCCAAGACAACTCCATGTCTTGACTGGGCAATCTGCTAGTAGGAGTGCAAACCAGAGCTGTTCTGGGACTTCCCCTGGGATGGCAAACTTTCCTGACAGAGTTGTTCCTTCCCTTTTACATCCAGCTTGAGAGTGGGTATATGAGAGTCATTCTTCTAATTTGGGGAGGCTGTGGACTGAGACCTTGAGGATGTGCAAGGTGAACACTGTCATGAATTTGACTTCTCTCTAGTGAGTTTTATGCTTTTGCCCACAATTGCTGAGAAACGGATGAGCGTGGCCCTTTTGACTCATTCTGCAAGTGATCTCTGGCTCCGTGTCAGCAGCAGGAACTGTGCTTTATGTCTTCGGGTGCAGCTCCAAGCTCTCTACCATAAATGCAGGGAAGGCTGTCAGCAGCTTTGTCTCCATATGTTGCCCAGGCAAGGTGGCAGCATCGACAAGCACGTATTCCACTGTCACCCTGTGAACTCTCATGAGTGTCTGGGGCCATTTAACTTTGCCGAGCCCTGGTCAAGGCATGACACACTGAGGACTAAGCAGCTTCTTTCGGACTTGCCCTTGCCAAAGGAAGGCTTTGCCATTCCAGCTCGCTTTGTGCAGATCAGTGGCTTAAACGGTGGATGCTGTTCCCTCCCACAAATAAGGTCTGTAGATTTCTACCTAAATGGTTTAGAAAACACACCTTTGCTGCTATCAAAAAACTGCAACTGCTGCCGGAGCTGAGTCTGCTGTCTGACTAGCTGCAGGCCATTTCTATCTGCTGTGCTGGACCTAAAAAAATTCTGGAGAGTCTCTATGGAAAGACTGCAGGTGGATCAGGTGACTCCACAAACCTGCCAGCACAGAATGGTGTGGGTTTGGGATTGTGTGGTTTTTTGGTTTTTTGTGTTGTTGTTTTTTTTTTTTTTTACAGTTGGACTAGATGATCTTAAAGGTCCCTTCCAACCTAGGCAATTCTGTGATTCTGTGACTGGCACAGGTCAAAGTGGCACAATTAGGCAGGTTTTTTTGCTGTTAAGGTGAACAGAAGCAATATTGTGAGTTGAATGCTTTACAAACCATCTCTGATTTACATACTTATAGAAATGTTTATTGGAGGGACCTCTGAATGGCAATTGCTTTGTCTGTGTCCGTCTTGAAAAACGACCAGGATGGCACTTCTGCAGCCTTTCTGCCAACCTATTCTGATTAAGCACCGCTGCCCTAGCCCTAGTCAAAAAATAGTTTCCTGGTGCCCATCCTGAGCCTCCCAATTCACAATCGTTACCTCTTGTTATATCATTTGGCCCTACTGAGAAGTATTTTGTTCCCTTTGCAACCACCCATTAAGTAGTTGTAGGAATTTCTTGGAATTGTTGCAGTTTCCTTGGAATGAAGATTATCCAGTGTGAACAATAGGGTTTTTTGTTGGTTTGGGTTTTTTTTTTTCCCCTCTGCATCTTAGTATTCCATTTCTTGGTGTGCTAAAATGGATTTGCATCTGGGATTTCATACATGTGGAGAAGCCTATTGACCGTTATCTGATAGACTCATGTGGCCTAATTTTGAAACTGGTTAGAGTCAAAGATCTTAATTTACTTTTGCATGGCAGCCTTTTTTGGAGAAGTGGTGAACCATAGCATCTCTGGCCAGCATTGATCCTGCCTTTTCTTAGCTGAGCACTGGAGCTAACTGGAATCTCTGAGGACTGGAGTCAGTGAGTGGTCTTCAAATGAACTTCTGGTAGATGTCCTTGTATGACTGGGAAGTTCCTACCAATGCTGTGTTGTTGCTTCATCCTTCCAAGTTGTGAGTCTCCAGGGTTCATTTTGGTACTGGTTCTGAAATACGTGCCAGTATTGCCCATCACAGCTTTCATGGGTTCAAAACCAGTTCAAGAGAATTCCAGCTGGTACCTGTGATGTTAGTTGTCAGCAAATTATGTTCTCCCATACGTGAATGTGATGAACCATCCAACGGCTTCTGGACGTGGCCACCGCTGCGGAACGCTGACCAGGTCTGTGGGCTTAGTAATTAATTTCTATTAAGCATTACAAGAGCTATAATGTAGATTTATAGGACTGGGTTGTGAGCTTACTTATGGTGAAACACTGAAGTGTTGAACATCTGAAACCCCTTTATTTTCTGGCAGAAAGGAACATGTGGTAAATCAGAGACAGGTCACCCATTGCATCTCTCCATGCGTGGGCCTGTACCTAAAACAGTGCAGGTTTGTGGATTCAGATTTTGGCTGGCTTTTTTTTTAGATCCTTACCTTCTCTGATAAATTCAGCAGCAGTGACGAGGGGGATATTTCTGTGCATCCACGAGGGGAGAAAAGTGCCCACTTCTGTAGGCAGCGATGTCCTGGCCTGACACCACGCTTTGCGTGGGTGAAGGTGTAACAGTGAGGTTTTGAAGCTGGAGCAGAGAGTAATTACCCTACTTCAACCACATTTTATGCCCAGTGATGGTTACCCCATTGCTCTGAGACCAGGCTGCTTTTTTTTTGGCGTATTTTCTAGGTGGAATTTAAAGCATGAGCTGCAAAACACAAAGCAGCTCCGGCTGCGATTACCTCTGCGAGTGCCTTTCCCTCCTCCGGCGGTCACAGTCAGCCGAGGAAAAGGGAAAGCTGTCAGGTCCCTGCAGAAAAACAGAGAAATTAGTGCTGGCAGAGCCTGTACGCGACAACTTATCTGCTGTGAAGTTTGAGTCCCCTGTTCCTGCTGGTGTGATCTGTTAACATAACATGCCTGAAATGTTTTCTTACATTCTTACAGTTTTTTCTAAGATGTGCAAAATGAAGAATGTGGGGATATTTACTCCAGTACCACTGGAATTGTGGTGGGCTGGTTTTCCTTTTTGGTTTTTTTTGCATTCATAATCTATGCCATCGATTATGCTGTTGTGTTATATGAATTAGCCACATAAACATGCCTGTATTAATGTAAAGATATACTTTATACTTTAAAGCTTATGCTTTAAAATCTTTAATGGTATCATAGGTGCTGAGTAAAAAATGAAAGAAAATGTCCCTTTAAAAAAAATGGTGAAGTTAGAACAGGTCTTTTAGCAAGTTTGTTTATTAAATTTAGAGCTATCAACTGTGAGTGCTGAGAATGCCTTAAAGCAATTTTTTTAATATTTAGTTCTTTTTAAGTCTTCTTGTAGGTCAGTTAAAATATTATTCTTAGTTTCAGTCATGTGTTCTTTGTGGTGCCTCTGTGAAGTCCTGCTTTACCTGGTTGTCAGGTATCATAAAAGAATCAGCACTTTAAAAAGATACACAGCCATGCCCACTGAATCCTGGTAACGTTTCTGGTAATTCCCCAGTTGATGGTCAGGAAGTGCACTGAATCCTTATTTTCTCCTTGCAGTAAGCAGACTTTCTTCAGAAAGGCAGATAAGTTGAGTGTGTAGTCTGGTTTCATTAACGTTTTCCAGGATTAATATTAAGTAGATCTTAGATGAACAGTTCTGTATATTCCTTATCAGACTTTTAATTACTGCAAGCATCTTGATCATTCCATTTCAATGTATTTAACTCTCTGTGTACTACTTGGATACTATTCTTGTGCTCTTCCTTGCCACATCCTCCTTTATCTTCAGTCCCCACTTTCTTGTCAGCTGTCTAAATACAGTTGCATCCAAGTTGTGCTGAGTGACGCAGATGACTGCGTGTGTGTTTAGAAGCCATTTAAAAACCAAAAAGATTAATTGAATTTAGTCCCTGAAGCAAGCTTTTTTATTTAAGACACAAAACCCGCCAGATAGTTGTTAGATATTACAGACACAGAAATAAAAATTTACCTTAGTAGTATTTTCTGTATAAATATCAGTAGTCCTTTAGGATCTATTTAAATTGGATTCCAGTTTTAATTCACAGTCACAGAGGTGCTCTGCAATCTGATGGGGCTATTTTTGTGACTACCCCAATCTTTGTTGCTGTTGTTTACGTAATAGTGTATAGATGGTTATATATTGTATTGTATATATATGCCTTGTATTTAAAAACAAACCCCAGGCCTAAACAAAGAGTCTATCATCATTTTTTTCTTGAGAATCATGTTTACACCAATACTCTTGTATTCCTAAGTGGCTTGAAGAAAGATGTAACAATTTTATAGAAATGCTCTTTGAATTCTTAGTTAATATATTGCTCATTTATAAGCAGCCAGTACTAAACATGTGAGTGTGTACTCATTACAGTACTGTATTGTAATTAGATTTTATTTTGCTTTGGATTTTTTCCCTGTTAATTCTCAGGTTGTTTTCTCATTACACTAATCATTCCAATTACACATGTGTAATTTATGATTTGGTGCATGTTAAATCCTCTTCAACTGCATTTCTAACACTGATGCTGATTTCTGGTTCTGAACGCATTATTCATAAAGAAGATTCATTCTTGACCAGAAGCGTTAGATTTCCTGCAAAGTTTTGTTTCCTTCATGCAGCATCGAGCA
The DNA here is from genome assembly GCF_001431845.1 of Calidris pugnax. Lineage (NCBI taxonomy): Eukaryota > Metazoa > Chordata > Aves > Charadriiformes > Scolopacidae > Calidris > Calidris pugnax. Next base: position 6,256,580 of record NW_015090793.1, read on the forward strand.
GATTTGAAACAGGTGATTATTCATCTCTCACTTGGGATCTGCTTCACCTGCTGCTCTCTGTGGGGGTGCCAACGTGCTCCAGGTCAGGGCTCTGTTCAATGGGCAACAGGCTGGTGGAAAGGAAGGCAGTGGAGATGTCCCTCCTGTAAGCACTTCTGCGTCTGTTTCTATCTCATTGCAGAATTAAAAGGTGACTTGGTGTGGAATCCTGTTACAGAATTGTGCCTTAAAACCAGGAGAGATTTTCTGTTGGGTTTAACTGTGGAACCGCACTCACACACTGTTCTTTGGTTTGCCACTGCCTTGTTTTGGATAGAAGAAGCAACGGTTTCAAGGACTGTTGTGTTGCCAGCTTCTTCCTTAAAGACAGACGAAGTTTGGAAATGAAGTATCTGTGGAAATACTACTTTGTTTACCCTCTTTTTCCTGATGTATTTAATGTGCTTTATGAGGAAAGGCTGAGAGAGCCGGGACTCTTTAGCCTGGAGAGGAGAAGGCTGAGGGGAGACCTTATTATTGCTTATAAGTATCTAAAGGGTGTTTTGAAGGAGGATGGAGCCAGACTCTTCAGTTGTTCCCAGTGACAGGACGAGGGGCAACGGGCAGAAGATGGAACATGGGAAGTTCCACTCAAATATGAGGAAGAACTTCTTTATGGTGAGGATGACAAAGCCCTGGCACAGGCTGCTGAGAAAGGTTGTAGACTCCCCTTCTCTGGAGATCTTCAAAACCTGCCTGGATGCCGTCCTGAGTAACGTGCTCTAGGCAATCCTGCTTAGCAGGGGAGTTGGACTAGATGATCTCTAGAGGTCCCTTCCAACTCCGACAATTCCGTGATTCCGTGAAGAGAGATTGTTGACAGTGGTAGTAGTGTTGCTTGCAAAGGAGTAGCAGAGTGAGCAGCACCCAGTATGGCTAGAAGTATTTTCTTTTGTGTGTTTATAGTAAAGGTTGTCTTGGCTGTGTGGTGAGAGGAGGAATGTCTCCTCCTCAGGGGGACTGTGGGTCAGTAGGTGGGAGGAGAAGGGGGATCAGGACCTTCCTCTTGATAACCCATGGCTGGAAGCATCTCAGAGCTGTGCAGAGCTGTGTGGATGCCCTTGCCTTGTGTAGCTCCTAGGAGCGTGTCTATTGCATCAGGCAGGGCTAACGGGGGACAGAGAGAGAGAAATTGGGGTCTGCAGCCTCCCTCCTCCCTCCCACAGCTCCATCTCTGCTGGCGAAGATCACTGGGTTGGAGCAAAGTCCCAGTTTTCTTCCCTACCCAGCTATGAATTCAGCGTGGGGCCTTGCCTGGATTTCTCAGTTCTCTGAGGTTAGATGGGACTAACCAGCCTGAGCAAACTGCTTTGAAACGTAGGTACGAAGCTACTGTCTGAACGTGCCAAGCAGCGTTACTGCATTTCAAGTGACCTTTCGGTCTGAAACTTTGCCAAAGGGAGGGGAAAGGAAGCCACTGTTGAATCGAGTTCTGCACAGAGATCCTGCAAACAGATGGTGTTTGCATATAGGATATGCTGTTCGGGTGCACTTTTACTACAACACTTTTCATTTTTAATAATTTCAGGCGGGCTAAACTCCGGCTATATTTGGAACAGCTAAAACAGCTTGTGCCTCTCGGGCCGGACAGCACCAGACACACCACTCTAAGCCTGTTGAAAAGAGCTAAGATGCATATCAAGGTAAAAACGTTCATCCGTATTTTTATTTCTTTTAAAGCAGAGTCTTCCAGAATGTATATCCATAGAGAGGAAACGATAATTTTCACACAAAATCTGTATCCATATGTCTGATCTTCTGGATATATTGGCCTTCATTAGTTGCATGGATTTCAGTCACAGTATCAAGGTTTTGTGTTTTGCAATTTATCCTGCAGTCTCAGATATATAAAACAGTGATTTTGTGATTTCTGCTTAGTTACTAGTGGTTTACTTGTATTTTTTAAAAAAAAGCAACCCACATATGTTAATACATATGTATCAAAGCTGTTCTTTGAGTAATATATTTAGTTTTTAAGGACTGAGCAAAGTAGCATTGTATTGTATGGATTTCAATGTAAAAAGCCAGATCCACTCATGATCAAAAAAACTAATGGAGTCAAAGGGTTTATAGCTACTAGTAAGTTACATCCCCATCCCACATCTCGATGACCAGATCCTGAAGCATTTGACAATCATTTAAAAAGAAACCAAAAATGAAATGCAGCCTCCTGTTAGTTGTCCCTCCCCTTGCGTGTTTTATGGGCGTAAATTTAAAACAAAAAACAACCCCAAATCTCACCTGTGATCCAGCAGCAGCACAGGTTATACATTTGCACAGATAATTCAAAGGGCATTATTCCTCAGGCCTCCTCTCTCCAAAGACACCTTCACTCCTATTTTTACTGTTGTTTTCAGGGGAATGGGGTTGTATGCAGAAATAAGACAAACAGGTATTCAAATGAAAAAGTTAAAGAGCAGGTTTCTGCTGCTGTGTCGAGGACTGTAATTTTTTCAAGAGGGCAAGAAAAGTGTCAGGAGAGGCTGAGCACTGCCAGTAATCTTGGAATATTTGGAGAACAGCCTGCTGTTGTATAATATTAAGATTCACTGCAGTTGCAGAAATGGTTGTAATTCATATGAAGAATTAGAGATTAATTTAAGCAAAACCATTCTTGTGAACAAGTTTACTAAGCTACTTCTTCAGCTCTTGTAAGCACATCTACTCCAGCTGGGCAACCCCTGTTTTTACCATTTGAGATTTTGGCCTCTTGTTTATAATTCGGGCTAACACGCGTGAAAGGCACTGCATGTGGTTTTTGTCTTGGGCTGCCCCCCTATCATGGGCTTATGCATACAAATTGAAAAACTGTTTTTACAAGTGGCAAGTGTGAGAGATTAGCCATGTAGTTACCATTTCAGCTGCTGATAAAAAAAAAAACAACAAACCACAACACACCAAACAACTAGGAACAGACTCTTTCCCAGTCTATCATGCACGGTACCAAGTATTCATTTTCTGAAAACTGAAATTGAAGTTTAGCTTTCTTTTTAAGATATTAACTAAACCTCCCCTAACTGGGTTGCCACTTAATTGCTCCTCTTCATCAGGTCAGCGACCTCCCTGCTGCAGTGCCAGAGCATGCCAGTGCCTGGCTGCCATTTCTTATACAGTCATTAGTTTTGAACTTTTCACACACGCCCCCCATATATTCAAACTTGCCCTGAAAGATTGGACAGTTTTGAGTCTCCTGGATATGAATCACTGAGTTCATTCCTAAAATAGTTGTTGCAGTTTGGGATTGCAGCCAGGAAAATACAGGAAAAGGAAATCTGATCAATTGGGCACATTTGGTTTGTTGTGTACGTGGATGTACCAACCCCTTTTCTTATTATAACATTGTGTATCCACACATGATGCATATCTAGGCAGTGTATTGCCTGGGAGGGGGCTTAACAGGAGGCTGCAGAAGTTAGATTTCATTCAGCCAGGAAACTGCCCAGTTCAATAGAGTCAAATTATTTTTTTTGAAGATAAATACTGTTGCTTGCAGGCTGGCATTGGAACAGCAAAATCTCTGAAATCCTTTTGTTTGTGGGTTGCTGTGCACTGTCCCACCCTGCTCTCCTCAGAAAACCAAGCATAGGTTCATCTGGATGATAGGGAGGAATCGTCAGCAGCTGTTCTCACTTCCTGCACATCTTCTAAATCTCAGTGCTCATGTAAACACCACTCGCAGAGAAATTGGATCTTAAAAGTGATTTTACTGCTACAACCTGTAATTTACTTTATCACGTTATTTTTTTTAATAATACAAGGTGTTTTGATTTGTGTATCCTTCTTGCTTTTCATCCCATCCTACTCATTACACTCTTCCCTAATCATATAGTCATTTTTTTAAAATGTCTACCAGTGATTTGGAAGAGGGTTCAGTTGAAATCTTAAAAGATACTATTTCTGTTATTGTATTTGGACCAACAGTGCAGCACATTTTACTAGGTGTGAAGTATTCTTTTTATTTCTAAAATTAATACCTTCTTTTATTCAAGCAGAGGGGAGATTTTAGGTAGATGTGCAGAAGGATCCTTTCAGAGGCTGTTTGCTGAGAAGTTTTGGATTGCTACTACTGATTTTGTACGAGGTTATTACAGAATTACCATATTTGCTCTGCAGAAGAAAAAAAAATGCAAGAATAAAGACAATTGTTAGTAAATTCCTCCTACTATATATATAATTAAAACTGCTTATTGTTAATGGAGCTTTTTAAATGGTCAAAATTTCCATGGCCTGCGGAAGGAAGAAGAGCATTTAGGAGGCTTGCAATGGTTCCTTTATGGTGATAAGTCCCTTATTTCACCTAAAGAGGCGTTACATTCTGACTGAAACCTGAGCTGTGCTCTAGTTATCAAAGATGATGCCAGTTTTGCCTGACAAAATAATTTAAATATTCCCCACAACCAAGGCAACAATAATTTGGTCTTAGCTGAGGAACACCTGCTAGTGCGAAAGTCCTGGCCCCCTGTCCATGTATCTCATTGTCCAAAAATCCAGCCTGCTTAAATTGTACTGAGCTCTTTACAATGGTCACAATAAAATTAAAGCTTTAAATTTAATTTTAAATTTTAATTTAAAATTTAAAATTTTAATTTTAAACTGAAATATTTAAATTGCTTTAAAATTGCTGTTTATGAGAAGATCTTAAGCTACTAATGTTTTAACTTGAGTAAAAGCTATCGGCTCACTGTCTTTTCTCTCCCTTTAAGAAATTGGAAGAACAGGACCGAAAAGCTCTAAATATTAAAGAACAATTACAGCGGGAGCACCGCTACCTCAAGCGCCGATTGGAGCAGCTATCCGTGCAGGGCATGGAGCGTATCCGCACTGACAGTATGGGATCAACAATATCCACTGACTCGGAACAAGGTAACTCAATGAGAGCTTCCCAAAGGGACTTGCAGGAGCAGGAAGGAAAAGGGAAGTAGGGAAGCAAGGAAACATTATTTAGAAGTAGTATCAAGCTTTCGACAAAACCCAGACAAAATTGCTCCATTACTGACTTGCAGAATAAAAAGCTACTGCGTGTTTTTTACATTCTTTGAAAACATCTTTTTTCTAATCAATTTTTAAGCTATTTATACTGCATGTCTTTTTGCCAGTTTTTTAAACAATTACTGTTTCACATTCTGAAGCTTTAGTGTAATTATTGATAAGGCTGGCATAATATTTTCTTCTTTGGAAAAAAAAACAACCAACTTATTGGTCTTAATTCATTTGCGTGAAAAAACTTAATTCCACACCATTTATAGTGACATTTTAGAATATTTTCCGTGTCACGATCACCAGGTGGTCTCTACGTTTGGTTCTCATTTGAGACAGAGCTGTTCAAGCTGCCTGTCACCATTTCTTGTTTTGTCATTTGAAATTTTCCTGAGCCTGAGCCCTCGCTCAGGCTGACTTTTTTCCGGGCCTATGAGGGATGAGCTGCTGGTGACGGTGCCGTTACTGGTGGACAGATGGCTACACCACAGTCACCACCAGCCGACACCTGTAGAGGTTGGAATTACCACAAACGGTGCTGCGGCATCGTGGCCTCTGAGGCTTGGGGTTGTTTTTTTTTTAAGATCAGTGTCTATGCACAGGTTGGAACGGTTCTGGGACAGCATTTGGTAGTGATGTCATGCAGTATATTTATGGGGATGAGGACAGGAGGGATTTTAATTCTCCAGTGGACAAGATGATCCTTTCCTTAGGAGTTACTGTTCCGGTTCTTAAGTACAGAAAATGCAGTATGATTCAGGTTTCACCTGCACATTGATTGACAGAGGCGATACTGGCCCGTGATTCCTTGCTACAACTGCTGCCTTTCTGAAAATGTGCCTTCTTGTGTTTCCTTTAGAAGTAGACATTGAAGGAATGGAGTTTACTCCAGGTGAAATGGACAGTATTGGAAGTGCCAGTGATGCTGAAGACCACTACAGTTTGCAAAGCGGTTCGAGTGACGGAGGTTACACACATTCCCGCAGACTGAATGCCAGGCTCTCATAGTGCCTGAGTGACCTGCTCAACTCAGGACCATCTGACTGAAGCACTTATATATGAATATTCCAGAGGTGTCAACTGCCACTCTTCCGGGAAACCCCAACCACAGTACTCTGACATGGAGGTTTCTTACCCACGGTTCCCTGCACTGTAACCACAATATTAGATATTGTAAATCATGGGTTTGCTGCAGAGAACTGTGGTTAGGTACAGTTGTGACTTAAAGCTAGCTTGATGTAGCCATACTGCAAATTAAAGACAATAAATTATGTCATTCCATTCAAGAAGTATTAAATTCAAACTGTTGGAAGCATGGCGTAAGGGGGTTTGACAGTTTTTTTGATTTTGCAGAAACCATTTTCAAACGTGGAAGAATGAATGGAATCTGCAATGTGTTAGTGATTCGGAGATATGAAAACCTAAAACTACTTTTTGTGGCATTTTTTTCATGAAAAATACCCAAACCATTTTGAACGCTGCCTAGCGGGATCTACAGAGTAAATTCTTTCAGCAGTTGTTGTTTGGGTGAAGCAGGCAGATAAATCTTCAAATCTCAGATGATCTTTAGAAAAGGTCATATTTACAAGTCACTACTGTACTTCAAAACAGGGGGAAAAGCCAGCTCTAATAATGACTTCATGTGGGATGATCTCAACTTTCTTTTGCTTTTTTGTATTCAATATCCAACCAGCAGCAAATCATTCTGTCCATGTTAACGGGAGCAGCAGAAAACAACGCTGCGATTTTAACCTGTTATCGTGGAATGGATGACATTTGAAGCATTTCAGTGGCTTTTTTGGGTTGTTTTTTTTTTCATTTCTTTGCCTGAAGAATACAGAACTCAAGTGATCCAGTTTGTGGTAGTTAATCTTTCCTTGCAAGGAAATGAAATCTGTTTGCTTGTATTTTTTTTTCTTTTCTTCTATTTACACATGTCAATACATTTTTATGGAAGGCATGGCTTAAAATTACAGTATTCAGCTAGAAGATAATTAATCTTTTTTTTTTCTTTTGCACACTATAATTGCATTTTCTATTCTTAAAAAAGTGCAAAAAATTTAAAATGTATGCTGTAAAACAGCAAAGTTTATTTAGTACTCATCAAGCTGTTCAGAACATATTTACCCAAATTGTAGCAATACTATGAAGATGTATTTTAATACAACTTCTGCTTAGTGAAGTCATTAGAGCTTGGCTTGCCGGGTAAGAAAAAAATGGACCAGTCTTTGCATTATCTGTTTAAAGAAGGTCTTTTAAAAAAATAAAAAGAAAGAAAAAAAAAAAGAGAAAAAAAGAAAAAAAAAAAAAGAAAAAAGCTATAAACACTTTTAGGGAAGTGATTTTAGCAAGTGTAGTCTATATTTCCTGTAAGAGATTTTGTATTATATTTTCCTAAATGTTCTCATTTACTTGTATAGGGAGGGGAATGGTACAGACCCAGACCAGAGTCTCAGGGACTCTTCACCTTTGTCATATTGTGCCTTGGTGACCATTTATGTATGCCTCTCCTTCTCATTGTTTAAAGGACAACTAAGCTTTGTTTCAAGACCCTCTGTTCGAATGGTCAGTTGTCCACCTTCTTACTGATGAAGCAGAGAGGTGTATTTATATCTTCACCCTCTCACAACTGATTCAGTGTGGCTTTAAGTAAAATCATGAAATTAGGTTTTGGTGCGAGGGTTAATTGTCTTTGTATAAGCCCTCCCTTGGATTCGTCAGCACCCGAATCTATATTTTGTTAGCTTATAAAGTCAGGGTCTCCGTGAGACCAGCGCTCGGCGGCTAGGGAAACACAAATGTACTGTGTAAGGCTATGGGATGTCCAAGTGTGGTGCCATTTTTAGCATTCAGATACAAGACCTCATGACAGACTGACCATAATGATCAAAAACAAAGATTCAGTTGTTCTTTCAACATCTGACATACGTGTCCTCCCTTTGGCTCTTACAACACGGAGTAGAAATATGAATACATTTTGTGGCAGCTTACAGATCCTTGTTTGCACTCTCGCTTACCGCTTGGAACTTGCCAACAAGGAAAACATATATGTTTTAATTTACATAACCTAATGGACGGCCACCCCTACTTTGGCTCTGGGGAGGGGCCTAAGGTTATAAACTCTGGCAGCTGAATAAGAAAACAATTAACCTTTTCTGTGATGCAGGTTTTGGTATTATGTTCTATACACCTTGCATATTACTAAAATCCTCGTTGTTGGGGAAAGCACACAGCAATATACTCATTGTGTGTAGCTGACAAGCAGCAGAAATTACTAGCTCCTTTGGTGCATATGTAACTAATTTCCAAATCATGGAAAAAAAAATAAATAAGAGTTTACTTTAACACACGACTGTTAACAGGAAAAAAAAAAAGGCTAGTATATTGTTGCTGTTCATTTATTATATAATGAACACACTCATGAATTGTAAAGTGTTTCCTTTCATGACAAGCAGCTCTTGCACAGAACCTCCTAATGAAAAGAGATTTGAAACTTACAGAAGGAAAAACAAGATTTTAAATTGAACATTATTGTACCTTAGGTCGACCTGAAATTTTCCTTTTAAAGATGAATGTGCTAACTTAATGAGTTCTTCCACGCTGGGTATCCATGGCTTTGTAGATCTTATATTTTCAATAAAAATTACTCGAATAATCTTGAGTGGAAATAAAAAGGGTTTATTTGTTTTTGCTTTTTCTGTTATTACAGCTGGGGGCTATTAGGGCCGGTAAAGAAAAATGACACGGTAGCGCCTGTGTCGTTCTCCCTCAAGCCCAGCCCAGCTTCAGGTGGTATTTTCAGGCACAGCCCCCTTTCCTGTGACTGGGAAGTGGCCCAAGCTGAAGGCAGCAGCACAACTCTTTCCAGTGTTGGGTTTGGCAGTGGGTTTGGGCGCCTGTCCCCTGAGCAGTGCCCGCATCCAGCCCTGCCCCTGCGGTGACAGTCGGGGACGTGACCTGCCCTGCTGCTGAGCAGCCACCCCAGCCCTGCCTGTGGCAGTAGCGCCTTGGGATGCCAATAGTTTTTATTCTCTTTTTTTTTATTATTATTATTTTAAGCTGGCTGCTGGTGTGTGTGCCTGCGTGTGTGCCCGCACAATCACAGCACGTCCCGCTCGCTCGCTGCGGGACCAGGCACTGCCAGCCACCCCCGCAGCTCTGCCCTCCCCTGTGTGACCCTGCCCCGGCAGGTGAGGAGACACCCCTGCTAAATTTATCCATCTTCTCTGCAATTACCCCATGGGAAAAGACGGAGCAGGGACAAGATTACAGGGTTGCTTGGTCTTTTCCTCTGTGGAAAAGGCTCTGGAGAGATGAAGTCATCGAGATGTTCTTTTTATGGAGAGGTAGAGGTTTGGCCTGTTTCCTGCTGGGAGAAGAAAGAAAGGGTTTCCCCTCGCAGGACGCAGGTGTCGAGAGAATACACGACGCCTCTCCCTTGCGCCCGGGTTAGCTCTTCCTCTAGCTCTCTGAGGGCACTCTGCCATCACCAGAGAAAGGCATAATAAAACCAGCCTAAATTTGTTAAATTGTTAGCTTTTACGGCAGATTCTCCACTGCAATTTGGAGGATGAATCTCCTTTGCTCCCATCCTGTCTCTACCCAATTTGTACTCCCCCCCCCCCCCCCCC
>NW_015090793.1:6266236-6434143 GCF_001431845.1 Calidris pugnax
TGGCCAGCAGAAGCTCTATAGCCCACAGCTGGCGTCCTGCATTGGCTTGTGCAAAACCCAAATTCTGTTCAGAGTGAGTTTATCAGATTAAAAAGGTCCCCCAAGATCTATGAGAAGGACAGAGTTTTTCATTCGGTGTTAATAGGTGAGTTTCTATCCTAAATACTCATTTCTTAGTGTAAGATTTGGAGTGGAAAATTAAAAAAAAAAAGAATTAAAATCTAACTGGCATCTAACTTTTGCTGACCTTAAAGGGTGTTATTTTTCTTGACATGGATGAGTGTGGGTTCGGCTATACCACGTGCCGCCAAGCATCATTTTGTATTAAAATAAAAAGTTCTATTGAGCTACAAATAAATTTCTGTGATAGCAGCATTTTGAGCATCCGGCTGCGCTCTCTGGGTGGCCCGTTTGAGTGGGTGAAGTTCAGTGCCCGAAGCAGAGGAGCGGGGCTCGGGGGGAGCTGGCGTTGGCCGGTGTCAGCCCCTCCTGCGGAGCCCGGGGCAGGATGCGCCGCTGCTTTTCAGGGAGATGTTCACAGCTGCCAGGGGACAGGTGACCGTCGCGCCGTCACACCAGCTTTGCAGCAGACCCGTAGCTGTCGGTGACATTTTTCAGCCTCGCAGATCAGCCCCCCTGGAAAAGGAACACGTTTTTTAAAAAGGACCACACCATCACAGCTTTTGATCAAGGAATATTCATGTTATACGCATTTATTTTGTGATGGTGGTGACAAAGGAATGTCTGCAATACAGATGACTCTCTCAGAAATCCGTTACTTATTTTTTTTACTACTAGAGGCCATTGGTTTTGTGTCTGGTGGGAGCCAGTAGCAGTGATGATACGTAATCCACTCACTTGGCCTTTTCAAAACTGGTGGAAGGAGAACGGAGATACTCTTTAAGGAAGAGCTGTACTCCCTACAAATACTAATGGGGCAAACCCACTCTGAAATTAATTTACCCAGCAATGAAACGAGCCAGTTTGCTTAGTGACTGACTAAACACTCGGTTGTTAATTGGTAGCTGCAAAACAAACAGCCAAGCGCGTTGCGTGACTGCCTGGGATTTAAACGCAGGGGAGAGAGGAACCAGAAAAGATGAGAAACCTCCTGGTCGCCTCGGCTGTTCTGTCCACCTGAAGTACCGTCAGGTAACGCCACCAAGGGATCTCCGGAGAGGCACGTCCCGCCAGAGACTCACCCATCAGCATCGCAGGGTGAAGGTGCTCCAGCCTCAGCACTCCTTCCTGCCTTCCGTTTGTCACGAGAGCTGTAAGACAGAGTCACAGCCCATTGGTGTCACCCAAAGGGTCTGTGCGACACGCGTTTCTCAGCGATGACATTTCGGTGCATGTGGGGCGCTGACAGAGCCGTCTGCTCTTTACTGGTGAAATGGTTACCTAGAGGTGTTGGGGAGAGGGTTCTGTGCCAGAGCCACCAAAGGAGCGGTCCCCGGTGTGTGAGGTGTGTGACACTGTACAGAGCCATTCGTACGCACCTACAGGGTGCTCGCTCCGCGCTGTAGCACACAGAGTGTTGTGTTGTACCATTATCTCCTCATAATATAAATACAAATTTTTACACCTTTTTGTTGTGGTTTTCTTTTTTTGTTTGGTTGGTTTTTTCATCATTTGTTTATTCGGTGTTTAGTGTTCCTTCTCTTTGCAAATCTCTTCATATAGGCTTAACGTCTATTTCACAAGGAACTCACTGAGTTTTAGCAATTCAAATTAATGGCACGGTAGGAAGGTTGGAGTGCCATTTAAACTAAAGTTCTTTTACGTATGTTGGCCCAATGCTACCCCCATAGTCATTAACATTATTTGTCTCTAACCATGGGTGCTGTATAAAGCTCCAGTATTAGACTCCTGAAGACAAACCAACCTGTAAAACAACGTGCAAATTGAAATGCATTAGTGTCTGTTTTAAGTAATTATACTTGAAATCATTCCAGCTCTGTTTAAGACAGGAAAAAAAAAAAAAAAGCCTTAAAAGGCAGCCTACGAGTTCTGCATGTGTATTTTGTCGTATATGAAAGTTGCATCACGAGTGACGTACAGCCAGACAAAAATGAGCATTTTAGTTCGTTACTGGGAGAGATGAGAGGGGGGACAGAACTGAAAAGCTTGTGCAAATTGCATTGTCACACTCTCCATGTGGTGTGTGGCAGCCACTGGGTTTTGTTGTCAGTTTGTCAAGCACTTAAATACAGTGATGTCTTAAAAATATAGAAATAGTAGTTTTAAGCTGAAAGCATGGCAAGCATCTTGTTGGTATCTTTATGTTTGATTCAAATAAGCTGAGCTGTTGAATCAGTAAAAATATTCACGCACAAAGACAGGAAACTATTTTTTTATTAAAGCTTTCTTTGAAATTACCACTATCACAGAATGAGCATAAAAAACAATCCAGCATATCACTAGGTTATTATAAATTATTTTGAAACAGAAAAAAAAGCTATAATAAACATTTAGCAGTGCTGTATTTTGGGACAGAATTGCTTTTCTTGGCACAAGAAAGAATTGCATGGGTTAAGAGAGCTATGACAAATGTTATGGCACTATTTTTGTAAATCCTGCACAGTTTATGACCTGTACAGTTTCTTTCCTGACATTTGTGATGTCTTATGGTTTGTTTATAAGAAAAGTAATTTTCCTCATTGTGCTGATGATGGATGTTGCAAATTTAATACTAAAAGTGCAAAAGCTTGCCTTGCCTATCAGGATGAAAATGTGTTGTCAAAGCCTATTTAAATGGAAAAGAGCCTGAAATTCTAATTAAATTCATGATGATATAACCATCAGCTTTCTCTAAAAGAGATAGTTTGAAATGGTTTCAATGGCAAACTTCTCCGTTACTACTGCTTTAGAAACTGAATTACCCAGTGTTTTTAAGGACCATGGCACGACAAGAGAGGTATGATGATGGTGTGGTGGAGAGAGCTGGGTCTGGAAGAGCAGAGGTTGCTGCTGGTAGGAGGCCGATTCCTTTTGCCCACTATGATTTGTGCTCCCTGGGCTGGTCAGGCTGGTCCCTCACAGCCCCTGCCCAGGCCCTGCTGGGGCCCAGCCTACGTTCCCACACAGAGGTTCAGTTTCTTACAAACAGACCCCATTTCAGCCCCACTCGGGGTTCTAATCCAAACTAGGGTCAGAGGAGTAAACTATTTTCTAGAAAAAAATCATCCCCTTGTGTATCGCATGTCTAAATACACTAGGAGAGTTAGCCCAAGCGTGTATGAGCTTCTTTTATCTTTATGGCATCGAATCCAAAGAAGCTGAAGAAAACTAATCACTTTGACCTGCTTTTCTGGGAATACAAGGTCTCAGAATGAAATCTACCGTTCCTCTAGAGAGAAGATACGTGTGCTTGGGAGAGAAAGCAAGCTGGTGACAAATTTCTGTCTGCTGACTTTATTATAATAGAAGTTCTCATGGCACTTCAAAAGCTATACTTAATACAGAATATAAATTTGCTTCAGGTAATGAATTACCTTTTAGGACAGGGTGTTTCCAAAGAGTGGTTGTTAGTCCAGTGATCCACAGCAGGGACCTCTCAGATCCCGCTGCCGCTCTGAGCAGATGTGCAGGATGATGCAAAATGAAAAAAGCTTCTACGCTGTTACAGTTCATCAGCTAAAAACGTATTTCCATGTCTCGTTATTCCTTTTCACACAACAAAACCAAAACAAAACCCTAAAGCAGTAATAAACAAAACACTTTATAATAGAGTGTTTCATCTGACAGATGTACCCCAGTGGGAGGGTTTACTCTGGCCAGCTGCAATGCCTGTATGACGGCAACTGCACTCCTCGCCTGCTTTTTCCAGCCTTGGCCAATGGGTAACCGATAGCTTCTCTCTGAGGTATCAGCCACAACAATGTCTTATTTTGCATTGGAACAAGCGCACCATGGCATGGGTGGAACAGTGCAGAGCTTGCAGACACCCTTCCAGAAATGTCTATGTCTTAATCTGCTGGAATCCACCATAAAATGGCTCGCGAAGGCAATACGCTAGCTAAGCAACCTCTCTGGTTCTCAGACACAGATGCAAAACAACTGCTCCTAGAATGGAAAAAAAGGGTAAGGTAAGCCTTTAATTATGTTTTGACTGAACACAACCAAGAAAAAAATGAATCAGAGAAAAACAATCTTGACCCATAAGGGGCTGCAAAAGCAAACATTGAAGCACACGGGGCTGTGGTTGGGTGGGGAAAGGGGCTGTAAGGAATTCTGAAGGTGTTTGTAACATGTTTCTAAGGGAAGGCTGCTGTTTAATCTCTGCCCTAAAAGCCGATCGATGATCTAACAAATGAAAATTTGTTTCACATTAGAGGCTTGTCCTTTCAAAATGAGAAGTCTAAGTGCACAATGTTCTGACCTAAAATATTTCAATTCCAGCCTGAATTCCTATGCCAGCGGGGATTATGAGATCATGCTGTCTGTCAACTCCTCTTTCGTCCATCTGTTCCCCTCCTCCTTTCCTTGATAACTTTTGAACCTTCAGGCTAATTTTCACCAAATTTGACAAAGCAGAGATAGGATGGAGGCTGCAACGATAATCTGTGGTGAAAACTTTCACAAAAATTCCACGTCTGGGCAGAAAGAAAAATAAATATTTCCTGCCCTGAATGTGCCCAAAGGCTGGCCCAATTGAGCTCTTCACTGTTTTCAGAGGTGGCTACTGGCCAGCATGTATGTAGCTCCAAACCAGCTACAGAGTGAGCATATAGTCCTGCTTGCCCAGCTAAACAGATGGGGACGTAGGTTTTGTGAAAGGCCACAGGGGAGGTGGGACATCGTATGTGTGTGCGAGCCTGGAAAGAGGGAGAGGAACCAGCCTCACAGGGAAGTGAAGGCACTAATTGCAGCGATCCAGATAGACAATTTGATTGATGGCAGACAGACAGTCTTTTATCAGATGTGTCTCCTTTCGTCTAGGATGGGGACTTTGGTCACAGAGCTGAATTGCTCTCAGAACAGCAGAATTTTAGAGAGTTTTCTAGGTATTAATGACATTTATGATTTTTTTCTAAAAAGAACCCCACAATACTGTGAAGCACAAGCCTCCAAAATACTACTGTAGGACAAGTTGATTTTAGTGCAAGTACCTGAACAGAAACAGCATCATCTTATGAAATACGCTAGTGAATGCTTCTGTTCCTTCCCCGTTGGAAAAACGCAATGTACTCTGTCTGCAAGATGATTTGAAAACTTCAGCTAGCCTAAACTGCAGCTGCATATCAGGCTGTCATCTAACGGGGAGGAATTCAACACTACAGCTCTTTTCTACCCATGAGAACTCACTGCCGGGCCAGGGTCTAATTTAAAAGTGTCTTGCACAGCCCACGTTAGTCCAGAAATCAACAAACTTCACTTTGCAGGCGATACAGGTGCTGATTTTGATCTAGAAAACCTCATGCAAGTCAGTCGTAGCTGTGCTGAGCAGCGAGGTTGCTCATTTCCCTGTGTTGATTCATTTCAACAATTGCATTAAATGAGATTAGAGAAGCTGCACATTTAGGACATGTAGTGGGAGCGCTCAGCCACCCACATACAGACTGGGTCAATGCCTCATCAGGGTGAAATGTAGAGGTAACATTTCTGGATGGAAGAAACAACTTCCTTCTAGAATAACTGGCCTTAGAAACCACAATTAAAAAAAAAAAAAAGCCATTCTGAATTTAGTCTTCAGCAGTGCAGAAGATCTAATTCAAGCGCTATTAGTGGGTGAGCT
The DNA here is from genome assembly GCF_001431845.1 of Calidris pugnax. Lineage (NCBI taxonomy): Eukaryota > Metazoa > Chordata > Aves > Charadriiformes > Scolopacidae > Calidris > Calidris pugnax. Next base: position 6,271,974 of record NW_015090793.1, read on the forward strand.
GCTCCATAGTAGCAACCACAATATAATTAAACTTAACACTGTAAGAAGACAGCGAGACAAATAAAGCAAATGGATACTCAATTTTTTTTTAAGAACACGACCTATGCAAAAATGGGGGAAAATGCCAGAAAACCCAAAATGAGCAGTTTAAAAGCAAGAAGCCTACGAACACCCAGAAGGCTTAAAAAAATACTGTACTAGAAGCCCAGGTAAAATGTCTGACAGGAATAGAAAACCGTGGCCCAAACCTCCTCCCTGCACAACTCAATGAGAAAGTTAAGGAGGCTGTCGCCGGGGAAGTAGGGAACCCCTGAAAAACGTGGCAAGCGAAATGTACACAAGAAACAAAGATGGCTAAACTCGAGGAGTGGCTGATCAAGGATGCTCGAACTGTTAGTGAAAAGTCCATGAGATGCTCGACACAGAACCAGCCCTCGCAATGCAGAGGAGGTCCCAGCTGTTGCCAAGAGCTTCCTGGTGGCTCCGTGGGCAGCGGCAGCCAAAATGCCAGAAAAGCAGGGAGCATTGTAAAGGATGGCGTTGGAAACGAGGATTTTGTAGAAAACCTTGGTGCACGCCCCCCTCAAGGTCTGTGTGCCGCCTCTGCACCTCAAGCCAGGCACGGCAATGTTTTAAGAGAGAGGAGGAGAAGTAACATCCTTGAGAGAACAGAGCACTTGGAGATGCCAGAGTTTGGGAATTCTCCAACCTGAAGAGGACCAAGCTGAAGGGAAATGTACTGGTGTTTTCTAAATTGCTAGGAAAGCTGCAGATAAGATAGTCAATCGCGGAGGTGGTGTTCACCAAACCCTGCAATGCTAGAGCTGAGGGTCATTTGATGGGATTAGGAGGTGGGTTAAAACACAATTAAGAAAGTGGTCTTTTTTAGCAGCAGGTGCTGAAGTCCTGGCATTTGTTCCTTACAAAGTTTTGGGGGATATCAGCAGGTTCAGGTTTTAGTGGGTATTGGCAGGTTCAAAAAAGGCACTAGACAAATTAGCCCTTGGTCATAAAAGTCCATGACAAAATGTTAGAAGGGCTTGGCAGGGATAACTCAGTAAGACAGCAACTCTGGAGAGAAAAGCAGGTGGCCATCATTAGCCCGGTCTCTCAGCCTGAGGGAGGCTGGTGGACGGACAGGCCCGAGCCCTGCTTTTGGTCACCGCTGAGCGACATCAGGCCTCCCTCATCCCCTCCCTCCCACACGCCGGGCGCCATTGCGCCCACAACGATCACAGGCCAGACCGGAGAGGAACAGGGTAGCGCTGCGGGCGGACGCGACCCCCGCTGAGGAGAGGACTCGTGCCCACAAACCCCCGCCCTGAGGATCGCCCGCACCGCGCAGGGACCGCCCCCGCCCCCTGAGGAGAGACCCCGCGGGCTGAGGCCGGGGGCGGAGCGGGGGGAGGAAGAGGTGCGGCCGCGCAGGCGCAGTCGGCGGCGGGGCGGTGGCCGAGGGGAGGCCGCGCGAGACTTGGCGCGTGGCGGGCGTTTCGAGCCGTTGGCGTTCTGGCCGCCGGCGGGGGCTTCCCCTCCTCCCTTTCCTCGCGCGTGGAGAGGACGCTGCCCACGCGCTACCTCAGCCTTCCCGCCATTTTCTCCCTTCTCCTCCCCTCAGTCGCGGAGGCAGAGCGGCGAGGTGAGTATGGGGCGGCTCCCACCGGAAAGGGGGACAAGCTGCCGCGGCGTCTCCTCCCCTCTCCTCGCCCTGCCCGGGGTGGGCTCTTAGCTGGGATCCCCTCGGGGCTGTGGAGGCAGCAGCTGTCCCCCCCAGGCCCCCCGGGGTTGGGACGGTGCCGGCGGGTTTTTGGGCTCGTCAGCTCTGGGAGGGAAGGCCCTGAAGGCCCCACTCGTGCGGCCCTGTGCTGGGGACGGGGATCGTGGGTAGCTGCCTCAGGGGTCCGAAGATATTATTTGTGGCGGCTTGAGCGGCAGTGTCAGCGTGCCCCAGTGATCTGCGGACACGTACGTAAAGCTACGCCCGCTCCTTTCTATTTACTTGTTTTGACGACAGGCCTTTTTTACCCCTGAAGGCAGAGTGTAGTTGGAAGGCTGCCCTGGGACGTGAAATTTGCATAAAAAACTTATATAAACTGTAACTTAAAGCTAAATTGAAAAGAGAGGGAATTTCAGAAGGATTCGTTTGCTTGTTCAGCACTCATGCCCTCCTGGTTGGCTGGCAAAGTGGGGTTTTCTGTTGGAATGTGTGTTCTAGAAACAGTGTACTAAGTTATACCAAATCAACACTCCCCGCCCCCAAATGTTACCAGAGTATTGCAGACAAGGCTTCCTGTCTTTCTTGATAATTTATTCTATTCTTTGTTGTCTGTTGTGCTCACTTTAGGATCCTGAAGCTGAGGATTTGATTGCTGGGAAACAGTAAAACAGCAAACTCCTTTTTCTGGTAACTTTTAAGTTGTGACTGTTTTCACAAGAGTATTTAAACTGATCGTAATTTTAATTTTTTATAATTGATTAAAAAACTGCAATAAGTTGAGGTATTTTTATGCTAAAGGCTTTCATGTTCTGTTTCCAGAGGAAACTTTAAAATGAAGGTTTAAAGTCAACATTCTGCTGCTGAAGTAAAAAAAGTGCAGTATAACATCACTAGTTTTGTTTTTAGAACAAGCTGGAAGCTCTCATTTTGGAAGAGTTAAAATGATTGTGGGTGGGGTTTTTTATTTAATGTGAGGAGAGCTCTATAAGTAAATAACTTTTGCAGGCCAATGAATGAATCATTATTTACACCTATTGCTTTTGAATTAATGGCAGTATTCTATTTTAATAGTAAATTTAGGTGTATTAAGGAAAAAACACAAATGTTTGTGAAGATCAGGGATTTAACTGGTGTAAAAAGGATGTATCCTGATTTGATGAACAGGATATATTGAGACATCCCTGATATAAAAAATGGTTTGTAGTTTTTGAATAGCCCCTGTAATCCAGAATAGCATTCAGTTTTGTGGTGTGATCTGACACTTCCTTTTCCCTGTGCAGACTCCTTTTATTAGAATACTGAGTAGTCATTTAAAATGACAAAAAAAATTACAACCGGAATATTACCCCAGATTTTTTCATGTGTTTGGATCTTCTCTGCTTAAAATTATTTTAATCATGAGCTGTGGAAAGGATTTTGTGGAAACACTAAAGAAAACTGGATATCCAAAAGCTGATGAGCTTAATGGAGAAGATTTTGACTGGCTGTTTGAGTCTTTGGAAGACAAATCATTTCTGGAGTGGTTCTGTGGAAATATAAATGAGCAGCATGGGGTATCTGAAAAAGAACTGCAAGATTTTGATAGTCTTCTTGAGTCTGGTAAGCTTGTTTTGGAAGGAAATGCACTGGATGAAGCACTTAAAACCTTGAACCCCATGGATTCAAAGAGTAGTAGCCAAGAGGAGGAGAAAGAAGAGGAACTGAAAAATTTAGAGGATGAGCTTCAAGCTCTTCACAAGTTAAAAAAACTTCAAATTCATCGGCATAATAAGCTTCAAATGATGATTTCTGCAAACAGCCATACGTTACAAACATTAAAAAACAGAGAGGAAGAAGCACGTAAAGATTGGAGAGAAGGACTGCAGGTGTCTACTGAAGCAAATAATGAGCTTAATAATGAACTGCTCTCTCTTATGGATGCAACCAAGAAACTGTCGTCTGTCTTCACTGCTTCAGATTCAGAACAAGGGTCAGGTCCACATCCAGTGTTTTTTCACCAGCTTTCTTTGGACAAGTATTTGTCTCAGGAAGAACAAAAGACTGCAGCACTTACCTCATATGTAAATAAACATTTTTCTGAAGGTATATCTGAATGGGTTGAAAATTCACAGGAAGGCAGCCTTCAGCGTGCAGATGCAAGCCAACAAGTCACTTGTGATGAGGCTAATGAAGTTTGTGAAGAGAGTCAAGAGATCGCCAGGCTCCAGACAGCATATATTTGTGCTCAATATCAGCTAATTCAAACACAAGCTAAAGAGGAGAGCATGAATTCAGCTAAAAAATGCATGGAGAGCATGCTGCAGTCCTTAAACAACAAGGTAGGCCACAAAAGGTGACAGAAGGTAGCAGCGTTTTAAACAGGCAGATGTGTTTAACTGCATCGAGTAAAAGGAATTGTTGAGTTACTGTTATTTCAACTATTTTTACATCATGAAATTGTGCTTTTATGAAGTTTTAGTCTTGCTTACAAAACTTTCGTGAACTAGCTCCAGTTTCTGTAGTTAGAAGTTCTTTGGTATGGCAGAGTGCCTTTAATTCTACTTTCCAGAATTACTACCTTAAAAAAATGTTAAATTTACTAGTAACTTTTCAGTTTAGTTTAACTTTGAAATTTCAAATTATAACTGGCTATCAGTTGTTTGTACAACAAACAAAATCTTAAATTTGGTTGAAATTTTCTGGTGTTGAGTAGCTAATATGATAAATGTATTCCTGTTTATATTGCATAGCATAAACCTCAAAAGTTTCAGTTCACTGACTATTTTGAAACTCAAGTACTTGTAGTGTGGTGACATTATAGTGACGTGTTTTAAATACCAAATAAATGGATTGTATAGTTGAAGCCCCCGAAATCTCTGAACAAGTGAGTGACTGGCAGATATGACTATTGGATTTTAAGAATGTGAAGAAATCATAACAGAAGGAAAAATATTAGCTTATGCAAGTCATGGACTAACTTGAGGCATCGTGTCAGTTTGTATGTTTTCATTTACAGATGTCTAGCATATAGTACTTGATTGATTACAGTAATTTGAAAAAGATTGATTCTGATAGCAGTGCTGATAGTCATCTGACTGAATATAAAAAATTATGTTTGCATGTGAAATTTCAGTTAGAGGTGCTTGAAATCTGGATACTAAGTAAAATTACAGCTTTTCTATTTTTTTTACAATAAACTGTTTTCTGGCTCTGCAATGGAGTGAAATTACTATTTATTGAAATACATTTATTTGATATCTACTTTTAAAATCTGTATTTGCCTTACAGTGTAAAGTTGCGTAGAACTGCTTTATAGAGTTTTCATTTGTTTTTGTTGATCCAAGAGATGCAGTGATTTTTTTCAATGTAACAGAAATACATGAATCTTGTGTGAACTGACAAAATGCGTTGGGGAAATGACTTGGAGGGGAACCATGAAGAAATTGACAAATATTTTTCTTTGTGCAGGATATTGAAAAACCACAAAACCTGCATGCCAAAATATCTCATTTAAATGATAAAATTTCAGCAATTAAACAAGAAATAACTCGGATAAACAATGAAGAGCTGCTTCCCCTTCTGAAAGAGAAGGCACAAATTTTGAGTGCACCAGTGGTGAGAGAATACTTGAATCATCAGATTGCTCAGCAGGACTATTATGCTTCAAGACAAGATGAAATATGCAGGTATTTGATAAGGCAGAAGGCATCATTTGAACTTCTTGAGCTAGCCTATGAAAGGGAGTTGAAGAAGCATGAAGACATTTGCTCTCAACTTAATAATTTGCTAGAATCTCTGAAACAGAGCAGTAATGAGTTGCAACAGAGACTACAGGTGGTAACTGAGCAAACTCAACATGCAAAGCCAAGGAACACTATTAGTTTAAAGGATGGTTTCTCTTGCAGGTAAGTGTTATATTGAACTTTGACTTAATTTGAAATAATAATGGGGAGATAAAGGCTTAGGCAAGGTAAGCCTTTTCTATTGCTAAGTTCTTGGTTACTTGCTATAGCTAATTAGTATTTTGAATTCTCCAGAACTGAAGCCTTCAAGATATGAGATTTGCATCTTATCCTTTGAAATTCTTTTCACTTTTACCTGAGGAAAAACTGTTTGATTATCAGTCTTGTTAATATTGCTGAAACATTCCCAAGCAATATCTAGAATACAATGAATATCTAAAGCTAAACCTGTGTTATATGTTGCCCTGATCTTAGAGTGGCTTGAAAGTTGTTCTAGCAGTATAGATGTAGAGAGCTGTTAGTAACAGTGGTTTCCCAGATCATGTGCGTGGCCTCATCAGCTTAGCCTGCGAAAACCCCCTTGTGGTAGAGGAGAGGAACGACTCCTTCAATATATGAAACGTGTTTAGCTCATTTTTACTGCTTGATTTGTCATCTGGCTTCTATGCCCTGTCACCCATGTAGGAGTGTAGTTTTTCACTAAGTAATTAAGTCCCCTTGTAGCTTGTGTGATACAGTAAGAATGTGTGCTGTGTTGCTGTCACTTCAAGACTAAACCTTGAAGACTGAACCTTGATGTAGAATTGTATTGTAGAATGATTTGTGTGTTAATGTCGGTTAATGTTTCTCCTTCTTTAAAATTGAGCTTTAAGAATTTTTTAATAATAAAGTGATAATTGAGTAGGGTCTTGCACAGTGAATAACTGCAAGAATTAGGCAGCATTAATTTTGCTCTCATTGCACGTTTGCATTGGCAACTTGTAACATTTTTGTTCAGGTGTATTATTAAGTCTCTAATCACTGAATCAGAATGTTGTCTGGCTACTTTTTCACTTTTTTTTTTTTTTAAAGCATGTATATTCATGATTTTGAAGGGAAGTTGAAAAAGTTAAAACCCCTAAAGGGCTTGTAAGAAAAACACACCTCAAAGAAACTGTTACTTTTGAAATACACCTCCTGCTCTTATTAAAATCAATCTTATTCTCTATTTGGGCTCAACTCCTGAATACTCAGAGGTGGTAGTAGCAACCGAGCACAGTTATCTGTGATTGTATTTGAGTCTTTTGGATGCAGTGTAAGGGTACAGCAGGTATTGCTGTTTTTTGCATGACTCATAACTAATTGGAGAATTTCTTGGCAGTCTCTTAATAGATAGAAAACGGGAAATATGCCAGGAAGCTTGAAAATGTTACAAAGATTTCTCTTATTTTTCATTGGCCATTGAAGTCTGCTGTTTTTCAGCACTTAAAAAAAATGGGTCTGTCTTTGTTGTCCTTGAAGTGTCAGGAAATAGTTGGCAAAAGCACGTTGTCAACCTCTACTTGCATTTATTCTGTACTTATTAATTGTTACTTTGATATTTCATTGCTTGCTGTTAATTTAATATTTAAATAGTTTGGAGTGAAATTAATCGCACGCTAGCTATATATAGATAGAATTCTTAAACCAGAGGAAGATAAAGCAGTGTAGTAAGAGTACTGTCCTTTACTAGTCCTCTGACTTCTCAACATGAACATCTTCTCTTGACTAATAGCGGCAGGAGTGCTTAGAAAGCTTAAAAACTCTTGTGTGTCTAACTTCGTTTGTTATAGGCTATATCAGCTTCTGGAAGGAGAAAAACCACAGCAGTTGTTTAAAACATATGAAAGACTGGAGCAGATGGCCCAGAAGTTAAAGCAGGACTGTGCTACAGTACAAGATCAGCTAGCAGCATCTTATCAAGAAGAGTCTTTCCTTTTATCCAAGCTAGGAAGGGATCTACGTACCCTTCAGGACGCTCTGTATCATGGAGGAAATGAGATACAACTCGGTAGTCAGGTAAGCCCTTATCTAGTTATTAAAATTATTACATCAATGTGTGTCATGTTTTTTTACTGAGAAAACTGTAGTATGAAGGCTGCCGATGCACAAACTGGCTCCTGTATGTCAAGGAACAAATGTATTAGCATAATGACAATGGGCTCAGTGCTTACATTGTTCCTAGCAAATGTTGGATTTTGTAAATGTTGGCAGGTAATAACATTGTCTCTGAGCAAATTGTTGCATCTAACTGTTAATTTCTTTTGAAGGCATATACAGTCATAAACTAGTAAGTTTATGGTGTGGGAAATATGTCGTCTAGATATGGTGTCACTGGAAAACTTGTTTAAACTTCTCTTCGTGTCAGATGGGCTTTTTCCCTCCCTGTAACACCTGAATAGTACGATTTGACCCCTTAAAAAGCCTGGCTATAGGTGACTCATTTGGACAAAATAAGCATATCAGAATTTTGAAGGATTGCTGTAGTAGGACAATCCTGCTACAGAGCTCCCATGTGTTGGATTTAGAGCCTCTTTTAAAAGGGAATAGGGGATGTTAAATGCAACTTATTATGGTTTTTAAATAATTGTAGGTACCTCCAAAATGGATTGAGGGAAGTTTTCTTTGGTTAAATACATAAAAAAATATATCTAACGCTTCAATCAAATGAATTTGCAACATATAGAACAGTTTTTATTAAAAATTGAAACTGTGTAATTGGAACAATATGTATTTAAGGCTTACACATTATTAAATCAATCAAATACCTTGCTATTGATTCAAGTTACTCTTCCAACATAGTGACATCACTTTTCTTGATAAACAGTAGAAATAGAAAGACATTCCTATAATAAGGAAATAATGTGCAAGTGGATGACTAGCCTGCTTACACTGAGCTATTCATAACAATGACAGTTGGGAAAATTGTAACTGGTAATTAATGATTTAATTTTTAAATTGGGTTTTTTGTTATGGAGGGTTTTTTTTTGTTCCCTTTTAAGATTTGACAAGCTATGAAGACTTGTGGTTGATTGGAAATGTTATTCAACTGTCTATTAGTTAAGAGCCAGATTCTTAATGGTCTTAACTCATCTGGTTTAGTAACCAAGTAAATGAAATTACATTGTCATAACCTGATGTGAGCACTGTCACAGGGAGCTTAAAAGTTACATAAATTGAATGGAGTCTCTTATCACCTGTGTTTCAGTTTTCTGTGGTGACTTTTCACTTACAAATGAAAATGGCTTCCAAAAGCAAAAACTTTTATATTTCTAGTTCAATAGGTGTATTAACAATATAAAAGTGATTTTTTTTTTTTTTTTTTTTTTTTTTTTTTTTTTTGTCTTGCGTTTTTTGTTAGGAACTTTGTGAGCAGTTTCTTCAACTGGAAGCCGATATAAATAAACTAAATCAACTCCTTTTGGATCTGATTGCTGATGTGAAGTCAAAGAGAAACTTCTTAGAGTCCAATAAGCTGCATCAGATGCAAAGAAACTTGTATGTGTATTTTTTCAATGATGAAGACCACTTGAAAGAGATGGTGGAGAAGCTTGAGCAGCAGTCTGAAGCTAAGGCCAGTGTCCTGGAAGATCAGAATTTCACCACCAGTGGAGTTCTTAATGATTAAACTTCAGTGTACTCTTAAGAAAGGAGAGCATGTTAATGTAAACTGTCTACAAGTTTATGGAATGATAAGTGTAAGCTTATCAAGCCTGACATTTATCTGTCATTGCAGTCTATCTTTAGCTGCCACGATTACCAGGTTTGGATTGTATGCTGCTTTATGGCTTTTTGCATCTGCCCAACAAGTTCAAATCTCAATTCTGTCAAAGCCCTTTGACATGAAGTGATACATTTGTTATTTGAATGAATTACATTCAGGCTGCTTTTCTACTACCCTGTGTGTGGATTTCCACTGCTCACAGCATAGCGCAAAAAGGAACATTTCATACCCTTGAGATAAGTTTTCTTGCATGCTAAGAGCCTTTGATATGTCAACTGAAAAATTAATGTGGAGAACGCATTCCAGATTTTGGAACATGAATGTGATGTACTCCTTCTGCAGAGGAGTGGTCTCCAAGGCAGATATCCCGTGATTGTCTTGCAGCTCTCCTAAGAAGATTTGGGTTTGTTAGAAATGTGTTGGAATATGTACCAGAATCTGTTTCAAGTACCAAGATAATCTGTTTTAAGACCATTCTGGTATCTCTTAATTTAACTTATGGCCTGTCTTCTCCGTTGAAACCAGGCCATGCACATACTGAGCTCTTCAAAGAAAAATAATTTTATATTTACCTTTTGGACTTCTGAGTTTGCTCTATAATTTATAATGCTAGATGTTTCAATTCAGAGTCCTGATGCTTTCATACTTGCTTTCATGTGCATTGTTAGACTGTATATCAAATTTTTGTGTAGCTTTCTAATATACCAATGGAACGAAGTAGACTTTTGTAGTATGATAACTTCCAGTCTTTTATGTTTTGATGGGATCAGCTATGCTTGCATTCAAGTGTTGTACATATAGGTGAAGGTTAGTAAATTAGCTTTAACTTCAATAACAGTAATGTTAAAACTATTTTGATGGTGTTTAACTTTTATGTGAGTATAACTTATTTCTAAATGTTTAAAAATTTTTTAACTTGCTGGTTTGATGTCTTAATATCTGGATTTCTTGCTGCTTAACTCTATATATTGTGTTTATTATTAAATGCCAAGCACTATAAATTCTGTTCGGTGTTGTCAATATTTATGGTGAATCTGTGTGTGGGTTTTAGATATTAACAAGCCACTATGCATGAGAATATATTTCATCTGCTATGACCTCATTTTGATATGCACCCGAGGGTTTAATACTGCTCCTTTGCACCCTGAGAAGTCTGGGAGCATTCTTACCCTGTGTAATAAAGAAGTGTTGCTCTTAATTATAAAAGTTAGGAGGAGTTGTGCATGGGGAAAGATTATACTTCTGTCTCCTGGAATGTCATGGAAAAGGAAGCCATTCTGTGCCTCTCTGTCTTTTGCATGCTTACTGTAAAATTTGAGCTAGATAGATATAACTAATACTAATGCAGCTTGACGGATGTTCCTCTTCCAATCTGGATACAAATGTTTTTACTTTTAAGTATTCCAACTTGCAATCTGTCTATGGTCTTGAGCTAAGAAAAATATTTCCATGTAAGCAGAGGAAATATTGTTTACTTGGTGGTTAAATTTGACTTGAAAGTTTCCTCATGCACTGGATTTAGTGGGAAGAGACCAGATTAACAGGACTCCAGTTACTAACCTGTATAGGAGAACAGCAGTTTTTGGTAGAGCAGTTGACTTGTACAGCTTGAATCCCTTAAATATCTTGAAAATGTTGGGTGTTTATCTTGTGTTTGTGGTAAGTTTTATGCGGTGTTCTGGCTTAACTATATAAAGTCAACAAATTCACGAGTATGGATGCTGTTGTTTCTAATTGTTCCATATGTGGAACACAGAGGGTCTCCAGGTATCTTCTGTGTATTACAGAATATGGCTACAGGACAACTGAAAAAGCAACTAATTTTCAAACAGATAAAATTTAGAACAGCAATAGCTGGAGACAAAGCCTGTAGAGACTGTAGATGTTGCTGACCTGCTTCTTAATTTGATAAACTATAGTAAATATTTTAATGTTACTAACATTTAATAGTAATTGGGTACATCAGTTATGCAAAGCTTAAGGTACAGAGGTCTTTTATGGTCAATATTTTCTGAAACAACACATCCTTAATGTCTGTCTGTCATGATTGTAATACTTGTTTCTTTCACCTTGTGTTAGCTCTATTTTGGCAATTAGCTGAAAGGCTTTTTCCTCAATAAAACTGGAACACCAATACCAGTAAATATATAAATACACTAGTGTAAAGATGTTGAGGAGGGGGAAAGTATTTCAGGCATAAACAGTAATTCTTGTTTCATTTGTCAGATATTTTTTTTTATTAGAAGTTAGTTTTACTTAATAGGACTGCTTCATATTTTTTTTTACTCGTCTATTAAAACACTTTCAAATAAGTTTCACGTAGTGGTTTTTGTCAATTATTACAATTTGCTAATTTTTATTTACAGTACATAGACACTGATAGGTATGTCAGGGAGGAGGTGTCATTTTCTATCAAGGAGAATGAATGACTGAACTTATTGACTATATTTTTTCTCTAATAATGGCTGAGCTTCTTGACTATATTTTGTCTCTAATTTCAACAGAATGTAAGTGCAGATTGTTCTGTGGCCCTGATATAATGCATAATTTCTGTGTTCTGTGTTTAGGTTTAATCTTAAAAATGGAACAGTACACATCATACATAGAATGTGAGACTTCTAAAGTGCCTTTATCTGATATTGCTCAGAGGATTATGACAGCTTTGCAGTCTATTCCTGTAGAAGTTCAGGCTAGCAGGAAGAATAACCAGAGTAAGTAAATCTTAGCCTATTTTTTAGTTTCTATTTTCAGTTGAAAAACTGAAACGCAAACAAACAAAAGTATCAAACCTCTAGTCCTGATTTAAAAAGGAAAAACAGGTGACAGTTTAGATTTCCAGATTTAAAAACAGGAGTTAAGCTGTAACTGGCATTTACTGGGACTTTTCTGATTAAATAATGCTATATGAGTGCAAGGAACTAGTTTATTACCAGTATCCTCAATTTCATTATTTTCTGTTCTTCCTGTTCCCGCTATGTGGTATAGAAGTAGATGAGAATTTTAAACGATTTGTTACCTAATACTGTAAATTAAAATATATACATTAAATATCTAATCCAGAATCAAGTTTAAGATCACCTGAGGTAATAGGACCTTGCCAAAAGGCCTGTGAACTCTCCGGACTGCCCTTTAAACACATGTTCATTAGCAGCTTGCTCCTTGAGAAATTCTAGGGGGAAGAGTGAACAAAAGTCCCCGTGGCAGAGCAAATTAGGTCATGTTAAAAGTGCCTTAGTAGATCTTTGACACTATTGAGCAAATCTTACTCAGAATGTTGTGAATGCTAGGGGGGGTTTGCAAGACAGAATTGTTATTCTAAATTCTGTGTATTTCATCGTCTGCCTTTCTTGTAGCTCTGGAAAGAAGTAAATAGAAAGTTAAAGTTTTTGCTCAGTTTCAGTTGTCTGTTTTCTTTTTAGAACTATATCCTGGAACATTATCTGGTCAATGGGATTTAAATCGAGTATTTGTTCTTGTACTAACGGTGTGTGTTGCAGCCTCAGTATGTAAATAACAGTTCAGGCCCTTCTTTCAGTAGTAAAGTTTTGGATCAGTGGTAGAAGTAAAAAGGGTAGTATTTCATTGCTACATTGCTACAAATCAGGGGTACACATTTGAAGAAATACGGAGCGGGTTCATTTTAAAATGGTACATTTTGACAAAACCCAGATTATTTTAAAGAAAATCAGATCTCTTTTCTGCCTCAGTTTAATTGCTGTTCTACTTCTCTTGCCACCTTGTCATTTTTCTCTTCCTTAATTTTCCTGTGTAATGTTTTTTGTCGTAGATGGGAACTCTGTACTGTGTGAGATATAGATATAGTGCTATGTTGTCCTCTCTTGATCTGTTCACTTGCTGTCATGCTATAGAATATACAGATTCTCTTTTCTAAAAAACACCGTGAAGGTGTCTGTTATTTTTTGCCAAAAGAGCTTGCTGTTGTCTTTGTAATGCTACTAAATCCTTATTCACTGGGGGGAAAGAGCAGTGTAAGCATTTAGTGGTCACATGACTAACTTCTCTTGCTCTTATTTTACCATGTAGTAATTGTAATTGTTTTTACTGTACAGGCTTAAGAACAAATTTATTTGAATTGCTTTTAGGAAATTGCCTCTATATATAGCTTTAGCTAATCAGCTTGGGTCTGGAGAGAAGTTTGCCTCGCTTAAAAAACCACAACCTGTGCAGAGCACACCACTTGCTCTGTTTCAAAGTGTATTTTATTGATAGATCTTTGAAGATTAACAGTTTTTCCAGTAAGTAGAATTTAGTCTTCAGAAGGTAAATGTTGGGTTCAAATAGGACAAATTAACTTCTTGGTGAAATTCTGCGGGTATGTTGGTAATAGAGCTTGTAACTGTTCCATCTAGCCTCAGGAAGGAGTTTGAAGGCAGGGATGGTTTTTTGCTGCCATCTAGTGATACTTTTTCATAAAGCAGAAATTTGAGGTTGCATAGATTTTTAGATACCTTTTGTACTGAATGCTGTGTGCTGAAGAAGAGAAATGTAATCCTCATAATTTCTGGAGGGTGAATTTTTTGGTAAAAAATATCTAGCTGTGAAACATTAAAAGCACTGAATGTAAACTCAGTTACTGTCATCCTTAAATTATAGTTTTATTGTTGTAGGAAGTGTCAAGAAAACCAAACCTAAAATGTTTGAAACTACAAATATAGTTATGTCATATTTGCTATTCTAACAGATTAGACATCTGAGCTGGAGATAAATAACTGATTTTACACATACAGAAATATGAACCTGCATGTAATACTATAAAGTAATAAGCTAGTCTTTGAAAATGCGGTTTGTTTTTTTTAGTATTTTAAGTACAGGGTCCTGTTTTGCTTTTTTTTTTTTTTTTCAAATAGTTCTAGTAAACAGAAACAGATAACCTTATGCTTTATTTGTCATTAGTCATCAACACAGTGATTCAGAAAGTGTCTTGCTGCTGGTAATGCAATTTTCATAGCTGAAAATGGCAGTGGGGTGTTGTACTTGGTATGGACTGGGAGTTAGAAAAAGACAAAACACATGTTTTGCCCATGAGGTGTCTTTTGGCTAGGCAGTAAAAGAATAGAGATAAAGGATTCCTAACTAATTGCAAACTCTTGAGGACACCCACACTTCAGTGGAGTTCTCTGTTTCCCTGCTCCTCTGCCTACTGAGTCTGTAATTGCTGTTAGCCTGTTGCCCTTTGTTGTTTTATTCCAGTTTTCACTTCTCTTCTTGGGGCTACTGGGCAGCACTGAGGGCAGAAAAGAGGAGGCATGTCTTACCCATTTCATTTAGCATGGTGTCGAGTCCTGAGGTGCATTTACAAAGCCTTCCTTAAACTACAGCATCTGTTTGCTTTCAGAGTGGTAGGCTAAATGTCACTGGTAGTTCAGTGGTGGGCCCAGGTTAATACCTGTGCTGTGAAAATTTTCATGGAATAATGCTGCCTAATTCCAAGAAAACAGTTAAACTCTGTGAATTATGTAGAGTTTGGTTTTTGGTGTGGTTTTTTTCCCTTCTTGCCTGTGCCCTCAGCTTTACTTTGACCAAGATGGGATGTGTTTTCTTGAAAGAAGGAAATGTGCATATTTACAGTATTATATTAACATCTTTTCTGAATACAGTGGAAAATGTTTGTCTGCTTTGAATTTATTTTTTCTTAATGGGAACAGAGCATGCTTTTGCATATGCATATTTAGGAACCTGCAGGGCTCTTTTAAGCGTGAATGATATTAATTTGAGGAAAATGGTTGTCATGGTAAGCTTTATTGCAATTATTTTAGGTTTTGTAAAAGTGTCAGTAATGTAACACTGTATGTAATCTAAGTTATATGTGTTGCTCTCAGATTCATTTGTATTGTAAAATGTTTCCCATTCTTTTCTTAAAGGTATAGAGACGACAAAGGACAATAAACTAGGTGATAAGGATGCGCATGTGAAAAGTGAAAAGGCAAGCATTCTGTAAGATGGAAGACCACTAACAGCAGGGGCAGTGGGGAGGGAGATACGTCTGGGAATAAAAAAAATGAAAAATCATGGATGTAAGAGATCACTACAGTTCTTCATGGTGGTTGTGCTGCTTCCCAGGGCTGTTAGCAGCACTGTTCAGTCTTCTCCAGACTTGCTAATGGCACATGATTTTTTTCTATTTTGTGGGTGTTGCTTGTATGATTAATCTCCTAATTTGTGGGTTTGCAGGACTGTAAATCAGTCTAAGCCTTGCCACCTGTTCCTTCTTTTCTGCTTTTCATTGGTTTTCATTTTTGGTCCTTCCATAGGCTGGTACTTGTCATTACATAACCATAAAGCGTACTTTTCATGTGAAAAATTACTTTGTATTGGGAAGTTTAATTTTTGGTTCTATCATCTCTCTGAATTGGGTTTAATGTGCCAGTACAAGAATGGGAATGGATAACTGGAACAGCCCCAACTCAAACGTGATTTTAAGATCCATTGAGTTGATGGAAGAGTTGCAGATGCTGCTGGTGTACTTCTGTCCCAGCTGCAAATTTCACAGCCTTCCTTACTCTGACTCTGGTGCATGTTGCACACTTCAGCAAGTCTATTCAAGTTGCTCAAGATGCAGAAAACTGTTTGGTTTCTTTCATGGGGTGGGATAGTTTCCTGCAAATTAAATTGACTCATGGGTAGACTTGCAGCTGTGGGTGCACATGGATAGTAGTGGAACCCCTTTATGTGTTGATGAGGTGCAAATTTTGAACTCGGCTGCATCCACATAAATTATCCTACATCCTGGGAGTTGCTTTCTCTACTTCCAGCCATGTCATTATTTCTAGTAGAAGATGACTTCTTCCTGGAAGCTGCTGCTTCTCTCTGTGGTTAATTGTAGTTCCAGCTGTATTATTCTGACTTGATAATTAAATTGCTTCATTCTTATTTTTGAACCTTTAAAAGAGAATTGCTTATTGCCGATTCTATAATTACTTGAGTGTCCTAATTCAAATTCTGCTGTGTTAAACAATAAAACTACTTGCAATTTGACTGGAGAATACACTTGAGTGGATTATTTGTCTTCCTACGGCTCTTAAACATTTGGTCCTTCTGTGATATTATTTTTCCACTTATAGTAACTTTTTATAATGTTCACTTTTTGATTAGCATTATGCAAGTCCAATTAATTTGTTGTCTCTTAGAACAGCCACTTTTCATTTTGGTAGCAGCAAAAGCTTAATTAGCTCCTATTTTCTGTTTACTTAGAACCTGTTAATTGTGCTTTTGCTGTAGAGTTGATCCTGTGAAGTATGATCTCAAGCAGCCTAAGCCTTTTTCATCCTTTGACTTCATAGTTCTGAGGTTTGGAAATACGGGAACTAGGTTGAGGAATATTGCAAAACCAGAAAATAAATAATTATTGGCTTTGTCATTATGGCTTGCTTAGTCAATACAGATTGAATAGAGATGGACAGTATCCTTTGATCAGTGAAAACTGTCGTTTTAGGGAATGGGTGGGAGCCCAGCACGGCAATAACTTGTGGTTCTTTTGAAGTGAGAAGGCCGTAGTTTTTGGAATGGTAATGACAGCAGAGCTACTGAAGGAGACTGGCTGCTCTACAAGAGCAGAAAATACAGCAACTTATGAGAGAATTCAGTTACTTTTCAATGGAGTGGGTGAATATTATGCGTATGCATGATGCTGAGACTAAAAATTAGGAGACAACTGCTTTGTGGAACAGTTGGAGAACTCAAAAGAGAAATTGTTTTTTTTAATTTGATTCTGTGAGATCAGGATCAAAATCTTGCAGCTGAAAGATGCTCTGACAGGGACTAATCTTTCCGAGGCATTAAAAGATAAGTCACTACGGTAATGCTTCATTTCGAAAAAGGAAATCACCTAAAAGTGAAAGAGCTTTTAAAATAAAATACGTGGAATTTTTATGCATATAATACTTATGCATGTACCTGATAATACTTCTTCAGTGTGAGTTTCATATGTATTTTTGTTATGTCTTAACAATCTTGTAAGTTGTTTGGAGAAGTTGATGGAGATCCAATTGACTCAGTGTACTTGAATTTCCAAAGCAGTCATTATGGTCCCTTGCCAAAAGTTCTCAAATAAACAAAGTTGGCATGAAAAACAGCTCTGAATACTAAGGGTAAAGATGGAAATGAATGGTTTCTCTTCAGACAAAGGTCACTAATAACCTAGTCACTATGAAAGACAGGCTACTGGAGTAGATGTGTATTGCAGTTGTTAATTTGTGACTTTTAGTGTTTGACTAAGCACTAAAACCAGCTAGTGTTCAATTTTTAAAAAGTGGTGGTTTTGGATGTAAGCAATAAAACAGTATAATCTTTACTGATAAATACTTGAATTTTGTTTCATGTAATGTGATTCCCCCTGATTCTTTGTTGGTATTTTTTTTCATAGAATATCACTTCCTTCGAAGCTTATGTAAATTAGCTCATGTATATTTATTTTTATTTCTCCTAATAATTTGAATAATTGGTTCACTAAAAGAATTCCAATTTTTCTAGGAGATTCGTGATTCTACAATTGCCTTATTAAAAACATCTGCGAGCCCTGAAAAAAGTACTGCTGGTCAGATAGTCAGGACAGTATATACCGATGAAATGCCTTGCTGTCAAGATACCAAAATAGTGAACTATTACCAGGATTTAGACTTGCCAACATGGGAATATAGAGAAAGAAATCTTTCTGTAGAAGCAAAAAACCTGAAAGATGGCAAAAAGAATATAGCTACACCCCTTAAAAGAAAGCAAGATGTCCCTACATGTTGTTCAGAAAAAACAAGAAGATTACCTGTAAAGACCTACACTTCTTCATGCGAAAGAAAATACAGCTGTACTTCTGGACAAACAGAGTCTTCTGACAATTGTCCCTGTGATATCAGGAGTTTGGGACGTGAGGAAAAAAGAGAATTGCTTACAACTATAGATCAGGCAGTGGCTTTTGTAACTACTATGATATTTCAAGATGGTTCTTCACAGCTCAACTCAGAGCAGGTTAGTGAATGATGTGTTTAGTCAGTTTTGTAGAACCATTTGAACTGTGCAATGACTGATAAATGCAGAACTATGTTCACTGGGAACCTAAAATATGGACCAGTTCTCTGTATTTTTGCTTACCAAAATATAAATGTAAAATGAGGTAAACTCTTAATAATTCTGACTACATTTTATTTTTAGTTACCAAGTAAAGCTTTAAAAAAAAAAAAAAAAATTCCAAAGCAGTCATTATGGTCCCTTGCCAAAAGTTCTCAAATAAACAAAGTTGGCATGAAAAACAGCTCTGAATACTAAGGGTAAAGATGGAAATGAATGGTTTCTCTTCAGACAAAGGTCACTAATAACCTAGTCACTATGAAAGACAGGCTACTGGAGTAGATGTGTATTGCAGTTGTTAATTTGTGACTTTTAGTGTTTGACTAAGCACTAAAACCAGCTAGTGTTCAATTTTTAAAAAGTGGTGGTTTTGGATGTAAGCAATAAAACAGTATAATCTTTACTGATAAATACTTGAATTTTGTTTCATGTAATGTGATTCCCCCTGATTCTTTGTTGGTTTTTTTTTTCATAGAATATCACTTCCTTCGAAGCTTATGTAAATTAGCTCATGTATATTTATTTTTATTTCTCCTAATAATTTGAATAATTGGTTCACTAAAAGAATTCCAATTTTTCTAGGAGATTCGTGATTCTACAATTGCCTTATTAAAAACATCTGCGAGCCCTGAAAAAAGTACTGCTGGTCAGATAGTCAGGACAGTATATACCGATGAAATGCCTTGCTGTCAAGATACCAAAATAGTGAACTATTACCAGGATTTAGACTTGCCAACATGGGAATATAGAGAAAGAAATCTTTCTGTAGAAGCAAAAAACCTGAAAGATGGCAAAAAGAATATAGCTACACCCCTTAAAAGAAAGCAAGATGTCCCTACATGTTGTTCAGAAAAAACAAGAAGATTACCTGTAAAGACCTACACTTCTTCATGCGAAAGAAAATACAGCTGTACTTCTGGACAAACAGAGTCTTCTGACAATTGTCCCTGTGATATCAGGAGTTTGGGACGTGAGGAAAAAAGAGAATTGCTTACAACTATAGATCAGGCAGTGGCTTTTGTAACTACTATGATATTTCAAGATGGTTCTTCACAGCTCAACTCAGAGCAGGTTAGTGAATGATGTGTTTAGTCAGTTTTGTAGAACCATTTGAACTGTGCAATGACTGATAAATGCAGAACTATGTTCACTGGGAACCTAAAATATGGACCAGTTCTCTGTATTTTTGCTTACCAAAATATAAATGTAAAATGAGGTAAACTCTTAATAATTCTGACTACATTTTATTTTTAGTTACCAAGTAAAGCTTTAAAAAAAAAAAAAAAGAAATTGCTCGGGCTAAACAGGCATTTTTATACTAAGTGAGACTGTTGAATTAGAATATTTTTCCTGCTTTTCATGTCTGTCACTGGATTTCTGTTTCAAGGCACGCTCCTTGAAACTTGCATGCTCCTCTACTGTGTCAGTATGTATGCAATAACTCTAGTGTACATAGTAGGTTTCATTTTGTAAAATATTTGGGAAACTTTCATTATAGGATTGCATAAAATCTGTGAGAGGAAACACTGTTGTAATTATACTTAACAGGCCTTAACCTCATCAGTAAAAGGAGTTGTTGTGTTATTGAAGAGTCAGACTGATCACCCTTGCCCTCCCAGTTACTCTTCAACTGACTATACTTGGAATGCTGCTAATGAAAACGATAAATTAATTTATTTAAAAATGGAATCGTCGTCTCTTTGGGAACAAGACCAACAGGCTCACAAGAAATTTGCTTGGTGAGAGTAAATAGGAAAAAATACTGTTTTGCTTTACATATGCCTTTAGCAACAATGATGTTGGTTACATGGCACAGGCTTAATCTCCTTTCATGTCAAGCTCATTGAACTTCATATTAGCTGTATTGGTTCTGTGTCAAGCCTGGGCTAATATGAACCAAAAAGAAACGAAGTATTCCTTTGGGCTCAGCATATCACTAACTGCAGCCCTGCAGAATTAGGTTGGGGTTCTGGCAGGAGCTATTTACATTCACCTAGAAGTCCTTTATGAACAGCTTACAGCTATATGGCACCAAAAATATGATTCATCCATGTTTATCTTTCTTATATCTTGTTTTCCATTTCCTGAACTGCATTCCTCATCTAGTACATTTTTGGTAGATCTTATTATGGCAAACATCCTTTTTGACCTCAGCTAACTTTTTTTTTTGAGAACAATAGCCTTTTTTAAATGGCTTTTGAGATCCCAAATGAAGTGTTCCTAATATTCAGTAATATTGTTACATCAAAATTGCAAGATAATTTTTGAACTGAATGTTTTATCTATCTGTTTAATAGTTGGATCATGTTTTAAACTTCCAGTTAGTATAACCAAATTTTTGTTTCTTACTTTAACTTTGAAATAGTATCTCGTAAAGGGAGAAATAAGAACTGAATATGGTTCTTAGATATAATAGTTGCATTTTAAAACTTCATTAGAATATTTTATGACTTCTACTACCAACTGCTTTATTGTGAAGTGCTGAATTTGGGTTATTAAATTACAAAGCATTCGATTTCAAGATGCCGAACTTGGTTGTTAGTTGCATCTCTGCCGCTGCTCCACTGTGACTTGAAACAAATAATTTGTCTCTACTTCTCCAACTGTAATATTGGAGTTATATGACAACTAGTTTAACTTGTTAATTTGAATATAGGTTGTTCTGAATTGGGAATAACAGATCAATAAAGTATGTGCATATGAACAGTAAAAATTCAATAATAAATGAAAAAGCGTATTAGCATTTAGATGAAAACTGTAGGTAATATTTCTTGTGAGAAAGGTGCAATTTAATAGTGGATCTACACCATTCACAAAAGTATCTTATGATCTACACAATTTCTAGTATGTCCAAAACTTGGTGCTGTGGTTCCATACCACAAAAGATAAATAAAATTGAAAGCTCTCTAAAAAAATACTATTTTCCTATATTGCCCAAAATATAAAAAAATATTGCACAAATAATTAGTAAAATCTATATATTAATATACATAACTGGTAAAATATATGTAGAATAGCATGGATGTGGGAACTATAGACACTTTCAAAAGGAATGAAAAAATGTTACAGAGATGAAACATAATAGATTCAAGTAGCATATTGACACTAGGCAATTAATGGCAACTTAGATTGTCTAGTAACTTTGAAATCATGATTTTTGCAATACTACATTAAGTCAGAAGCCTCTGTGATCTTATTTGAGTACGTTAAAGTATTACAGAGATGCCAGTTACTGTTTTGGTTTAAGATTGCATTTAATTTTGAGTGTCAAACAAGGATTTGTTTTCTTTGTGAATGCATGATAAGGTATATCTGCTAGGACATTTAATTTGTTATAGATGAAGCTTAAGGTATTACTGAATTGAGTATTTAATATTCAAATACAGTATTCTGTTCTTAGAGGAATAAAGACATTTCTTACATTAACTGTTTAGTATTAGGTGCTAATTAAATGGATAAAGAAAGTAAATAGCTTCACTAAATCTGGTAGCAACATAGTGTGTGTTAACGAACTACTTCTGTGCAGGCAAGTGTTGTTTCAAATGCTACGTGGCAAAGTTCCGATTATTTGCTTCAATGCAAAAGATTTCCTGAGGACTGTACTGCAAATTTATGGTAATGAAATTAGCTGGAAACAAGGTAACTGTCTGATCTAATCTATGATCTAATCCTATAATCTCTGTGCTTTTGACGTTTCTGTTAAAATCACTAGGTGTAGAAGTAACTAGATTGGTGGTTAAGTAACGTATTGGAAAACAGTTTTAGTACCATGGAAAAGAACACCCTTCTTGAGGGAGGTTGTGACCAGAGGCTTGACATGTCAAGATGATGTATTTCTTCGCAGAGTAGGAACCGTATCAATGAATAATTTAACAGCTTCCAGTGGAAACAAAAGCTCTCAACACAGTCCTGACCATAGCTGAAAAGGTCAAACTTCTTCATGTTTCATGTTCCCCAGTAAAACTTTCTCTGCTCAATACAAAATGCTGAAATGAATTCCAGAGGTGCTCATAGTTGTCAGAATCAGGAATCATTTGAAAGGGTTCTTGTTTGGGTCGAATAAGACTCTTGTATGGTTTTAGAAGTAACCTCAAAGAGAAGATATAACATGTAAATATAATGGTTTTTATTTTCTTGATTCTATGTATTGGATTACTGCCAAGTGAATTACAAAAATAGGTATGACTTTTCAGGAAGGACTCCCTCTATGGAGAATATTCAGTTT
This sequence comes from Calidris pugnax, assembly GCF_001431845.1. Lineage (NCBI taxonomy): Eukaryota > Metazoa > Chordata > Aves > Charadriiformes > Scolopacidae > Calidris > Calidris pugnax. The sequence goes on from NW_015090793.1 coordinate 6,294,458, forward strand.
GTGTTAAGTATCTGAAAAGTTTCATCAATAAATCACAATAAACTGATGATGACAGAATCTGGTGTGAAGATCTACACAAAGGACACTTAGCCCTGGGAAAGAGGGTGAAGAAACAATGGTGATACTGGCACTAGTGACAGTTTTGTAACCTGTACACAATACAGGAATTACATTTTGTCTGATGCATGGGGTTTGGATCTGAAGTTTCTAGTATCCAAAAGAATTCTTGTCTATGTTTTTTTTAAATTTTGGAAGTTGATGCTTCCACACTCATTATTTCTGCTATGGTGAAAAAAACCCAACAATACCACAACTGCCCTGCTTTTTTTAAGGTAAAAAAATCCCATCACTGTAAATCAAGCAGAAGCTGAAATTTCCCTGTATGTCATACTGACTGCAATCCCTTTGAATGATTGCACTCATTCTCAAACTAGTGTACTAACCAGTGGAATACATACAGATACATTAGCCTTGACTCGTAAAATACACCATGCTTTGCCATTGGGATTGGCTACTGTTTCAGAGTAGAAGGACAGGACTTGAGTACCTTTTCACAATCTTGAGGAAAGTATGCTTTTATCAGCACAGATTCTTCACTTCATACTCAGCTTGACCCTGGTTTTCCTTCACTCCTTTCAACTTCGTTCTCAGTTCCATATGTGCTGCCTCCTCGCCTTGAAGGTATTATCATCTTTCCAAACCCTGAATTGGTAGCTGTAACTCATTACTGCTACCCTCACCTTTGGTGAAAATTTTAGTTGGGAAGGAAGGGATGGATGGTTGGTTTTCATTCTTTATCCTTTTTCAGCTAGAAACTGTCTCAAGCTCGTTGTAAGGAGAGATAATGAGAAAAGGTTCTTTGAGGTATCTCAAACTCTTTGGTAACAGGATTCTTTTCTTCCATGTATCCTTGGTAAGATGTAATTGTTGTTATTAGAAAAATCTGCTCATTTTATGTAGTCTTCACGTGAGCTTGTGAATGTCCAGCACCTCACTAGGCAGAGCCTTCCTGCAGCCTCTGGGCATCTTCCAACAGCCGTCGGCTGCTGAATGGTACAGCCTGTCAGTACGGCTGTGTTGCTTAGTCTGCTTCTCCACAATGCATCATTTAAGTTCATGGCAAATCTATCTGTTATAGTTGTCAGCTGAAAGAGCTGTGGAAATCCTGTGGACATGTCCAAAGTTTGGGTTTGGAGTGGATGCGGAGTTTGACATTCTTAAACTGCACAATTCCAAGGCTAAGGCTGTCCTTCCAATCTCAGAAAGTTTCTTAGAAGTACTACCAGGAGGGTATCCTTGAGACAATTTCCAAGGCTGTTCCTTCACATCTTTTAGCTTTTGAGGTGAATAGCTGTTTGCGTTCAGAGAAAATGATAGCGAGCTACATAAAATCCTGGTATATGAACATCATATGAACATAGGAACGTGAAGTATCCTTCAGTTACCCAACTCCAGCAGAGCCCAAGCTGATTCAGGGGCAAGATTTGTCCTTCCCTAACATCTGCTGAACAGTCACGTGAAGTTTTTTTCAGCAACAGTTGCATCGGTGGAGGTAAACAAGCCTGGTTCTCTTTAGAATAGTCCTGCAGCTGTAACTTGCATTATGGACGTTAAAGTTCGCTTCCAGGTAACTAAGTCTGGAAAGTTGCATAGCATGGAGTTTTGCGTAACTGTACCTATTGGTTGTCGTTTGAATGTACTTAGGGGTTGCTGATCTATCTTTAAATATATCTTGAAGCATTCTAGTTGCTAGTTTCTTGTTCCCCTCTACAGATGTTGAGATTGTGGTTAAAAAGGAAACGAAACAGCACTAGGCTTGCTCCATCCTATGTATCTATGTGAACAGGAGAAAAAGTGCAGTGTAAGCACATATGATCCTATAGGATAAAAGGTTCTGATTTTTGAGAACGTGTTGTGCACCCATATGTGAATTCATATATACATGAAAGATCTCAGAAGTCTGATTGGTAGCAAGTAAATCTTCTCTCCTTCAACACTCAGTAGCAATTTTGTGGATATCAGTCAAGCTAACAGCAAAAATAAATTATCTTGCCGTATCAGAGGGAAACACAAGAAAAACTTTAATTGGAAATTTTTCAGTGATAAGAAAGAGAGGCTTTTACAGTCCATCTTAAGAACCAAATGTTTACTTATATTTTAAAACTTTTCTTTTTTTGGGGGGGTGGGGAACAAACAAAAAATAAGCCCACAAAAAAACCCTCTTCGAAAATACTCAGTATTGAACTTAATCCTGTGTAGTCATGGTATTGACCATTTGTTACAGCGGCAAATTCAGTGTCTAACATCTTTGTAGTGTAAATGTTTGTCTATTTATGAAGCATGTCTACAGGAAAGATGGGCAAAACTTTAGAGGGATTTCTCATGGGAGGTAATTTAAATATTTTGATTGTCAGAAATAATTTATTTTTTTGTAGTTGCTGATAGCATCATGTTAGATCCAAGGATTGCAGCATGGCTGATAAACCCCAGCGACACGGTTCCCTCTTTCGAATGTTTAATAGAGAAGTATTTTAAAAAGCCTTTTTCTATGGGAACAGTAAATACAGATCCAGGCACTTTGAGAAATATATCAGTAAGTAGTCCGTATTAAATTGTTGGTAGTTGGGTTAAAAGGGGAAAGAACTAATGAAAAAATTCACAAAACTTATAGATAATACTTACTTGATGGAAGAAAACTATTATATTAATACTATTTGTTGGAAATGTAAAGAAAGGAGAGAATGGAAGGGTTTGCTGCATTCTACCAAGATAGAATCATATTCTCCAGGAACAGCTGTAAAATTATGCTTCAAAACCATAAAATTCAATAACATTATTAATTAATATATAATCTGATCTTTTCTCTTTCTACCTTCCTGCAAACTGCTTTCCAGCTTTCCTTGTCTAATGCATTGTTCTCTAATTCCTGTGAACTTGTAGCATGTATTTAGTTTAAAATTAACAATTTTCCTGAATTTCACAGCTGGTAAAAATACCACATTGTAGGCTGAGGAACAGTAAGGAGTAAAATGCGAACCTTCAAGCATGTATATGAAAAATCTGTGAATTCTTATTGTCAGTGCTTAATGAACTTTTTGAAAACTATTTCCAGTGCTATAGAAATGTCTTAATGTCTGTTGAAACTTATTTATTGAATGTTACACAATTTCGGTATTTGTATTTTGATCTACTCTGGCCACATTAGCCTTCAGAGGTTGTTTGAATGGTAAAAATAGATGTGCAGCAACCTAACTGATGGGGTTTTGGTTTAAAACCTTTCACTTTTCAGAGGCCTTGGTTGTTCCGACACAAGTATTGTAATGTGATTATAGGGCTTCTAGGATACGAATCCACTGATGTCAAGTGGGTTTAGAGTATGGACAGGGTTAGTTGTATCAGCTCACACACATCAGTATAGACATTTCTGAGAAAACAGAGCCTGTTTACTTTAAAACACTAGGTGTAAACTGTAGTTGCTCAGAAGTTACTCATGCATTGAGGTATTAGTGTAGGAAATGGACAGGTTAACAGGTAGAAGCTATAAACTTGGTGGTTATTTCTATATGTGATGTCCCCTCCTGTGAGTCAGCATCCTTGATCTTGTCTCTTTCCTTAGCTTGAGTCAGTCTTTTGTTCTTCATATATCACACCTATTCTTATTTATCATTTCTCAACTTTGTCATGCTGGTTCCCAGCCCTGAGTTAAATATTGCAGTCTTATTTCCTTCCTGCCCTCTTTCAGGTCTAGTTTGTTTCCTGGTACCAACCATCTCCAGTGCCTTTATGCTGACTTCTTCACCCAAGTCCTGGTTAATGCCTCCCTTTAACATCCTGTGATTATTCCATTCCTTATGCAATTATTTTGTTCCCTGGACTCTCCCACTTTCTTTTCGGCTTCTCTGTTTGCTCAGTGAGTCCTAGTTCTTCCTGTGAATCCTAGCTCTTTGCCAGATTTATCTCTTCAGCCTTCTTGGTGTGACTTTACTGCGGGGTTCCTAACAGCTGTCTGTACTCCCAGAGGGATCCAGGCCAGGTAATATATCAGAGACAGATTGATGGCTTTTCACTGGAACATGGGCCTGCTTAAATTAATCTGTCCGGGCTGGAGAGAAGTCCTTGCTGATAGGAATAGACTGTTACAAAGGATGGGCACTAGTGGAGTTAGATATTTCAGCTTTGAAGAGAGCCCTCTGCATCCTACCTTCAAGGGCCCACTGTTTCTCAGCCTTGCGGTGTGCAAGTCTGATGCAGGCAGAAGGGAGAAGCCTGTACAGTAGGTGACCATATTGTCTACTCACAAACGACCAACACAAACAATGCTGAAGTTGTGTAGACTAGTAGTTCTTGAGCAAATGGGGAACCCGTGTGGGCTGTCAGTGGAATTCATTTCCCCATTTTAACTCTTTGTTACTGGGGCTTTGCTGGGGCATGCTTCCCACTAACGGACAGTGGCTTATGTAGAATCTATTTAGTTTTGTCTGCAGTTGTCTTGAGTCATGTGGTCGTTTCATGATAAAAGCAACTATGGTCCAGACTTAACTGTGTTCTGAGTGACTGCAGTACTAGTAGCCCAATGTTTTATGGCATATGGTAGGAAAGTGTGTCTGCAGCAAAGGTTACCCCCAAACTGGTGTAATTCTCTTTTTGAAGAGAAACTTCAAAACTTTTTGAAACGAACTTCCTGTAACTAGGTGTCTCCCATGGGTCTGTTATGCTCAGCACTTATCATCTTAAAAATTAATTGGACCAGGACCACAGGAAAAAGTTCCTGTGGTGGTTCTTCCCCAGCTGTGTACTGGAATGCTTGCCTCCATAGCAATAACGTGTTATAATTTGTCTTAATAGAAACTAATTGTCAGTCAGTTCTGGTTCTATTGTGTTTGTGCAGCAACAAGTAATTTGGATTCCTTCTGCATTCTGTTTGGATCAAATAATGGATGAAGCATTGCTCTTGTCAGTCTGCATCTGCTGTAATGCTTTGGTTCCAAACTTCTGTTTTTCTTCAGATAATGGGGCTGTTTTGCAAACAGTAGGCCAAAGTTGTGAGTTTTATGTACAAAGCAGGTTTTAATACACTGTTTGGATGATGAATTATGTTTACCTGTTGATTTACAGCTGACTCTTGCACTAGAGGACACAGGATTAAGTGTTTACTTTTACTGGTGTCTCTGTCTGTGCCTGCCCTCGCTCCCTAGAGACACAACCAGGAGATTTTGAGAGTCATCCTGAAGACAAGTAGGAGATAATGGCATCCAGCTCAGGGACCAACTCCTGCAAAAGACCCTGTTCAAATGGAAAAAGATGTCCAGAAAACCTTCTTACAAACTGAGAAGGGTCCTTACCTCCCTGAAGAGAGAGGAAGATGCTCCCTGTCCATTAATTTTTTATTATTTTTTTTTAATTTTAGAAAAATTCTTAATTTGGAGATCTGTTTAGGCTGTATGGACAATCCTTTAGGAAGGATTTTGAAGATTTCCTGACCACTTTGATTATTCTTAACTGCTTTTGCTTCAAAAGAACTACTGTTCTAGCTGGACAAATTAAAAGCCCTGGAGGATCATAGTATTCTGACATCAGACCTGTTATTAAGAAAATATTCTTGGCAACAATTTCAATGACAATCTTTCTATTTTAGTCCATAATTCATAGCTTAATGACATTGAGTTTAGTAGAGTGATATTCACATCTAGTTTCATTGCATATACTCTTCCAGATGATAGAATCTGGGTTTTGTTCTTCACAAAATATAGGACATTTTATTAAAACTGAAGTATTGTCTTCGTTTTCTATGCAATCTTAGACGACAGCATATATCTGATAACAAGTAGAAACATCCTTTTCTTTCCTTCTTATCACAGAGGACCAAAGGAAAGATTCTGAATATTTCAAAAACCATGACAATATGAAATGGGCAGCAAAGTCAGATTTGGTAGCATAATTTTTGAGAGCTTACTCTGGGAAGGAAGGTGCTTTCTAGCTCAGTTTGAGTGGAGAAAGCAGCATATATTTCTTTTGGAGCATATTTTTTTCTCTCAACCGCTTTCATGAAAGCAGTAAGGTGAGAAAGCTGTAGAATAGCTGCAGTTCTGTAGAGGAAAGAGAGACTTCAGCAGCTGATATAGCATGAGAGCCTCTCTTAGTGTTCTGTAAGCTCCAAGATAGGAATGGAAATAATAAAGTGAGCATAGAGTAATCAGGGTTCCTTTAAAATACAAGTAGTTTGAAAGATAAAACTGAAGACGGATTGCTTACAAGGGATGCTCTCTGTGCTTCTTCGATTGAGAAGCCTTTAATGTGATTTCATGGCTGTTTGGTTTACTGTCAATATATTAAATTTTTTAAAATGTTTTTACTGTTCTTGATAGAAAGATGTAATTCATTTGGGAAGCAGATTTTAAATTTATTTTGAACCATGCCTATGTGGATTAATCAGTAGAAATCATCTTGGAATACCCTCTTCACCTAGAATCTAGCCAGATCCTAGGTCATTCTCCAGCAGTGCGGCTGTTGAGGAGGAAACAGTAAGTGTTACCAGGTTGTCTTCTAAAGTGGGTAGGATTCTAGTGGCCTCAAGATTGATTTCTGCTCTGATGAATCCTCCATGTGATGTATGTTACACTTATGTTGTCAAATGTGAAGTAGTATGTTTATGCATCCTGCAGTTCTACTTGCTATGGATTTTTTTTTTAATTCCACCCCCCTCAAACTATCATGGACAGGAATCTGCAGTCAGTACTGTGTCGTGTCTGGGATAATTATCTTGCATTCTGCATTTCTTAATTCATTTCTTTGTCTCAAAGTTTTGTGGCCAAGTTGCTCCAATACTTCAACTATATCCTCAGAAGTATTTATCAATACAGAGTAAACCTTTTAACACAAGTGACCCTTCATTTAATTTCACTGTTTTACATAAACTAAGAACCATCATATAATACATAATTCCATGTAACATTTTCCTGCCTCCAACACAGACCAGTATGTGATTCTTGGGGAAGTGTATATGGACAGGCAAGCATATAACTTCAGTCCTCTGGAATGCTCTCCTAGGTTCTATGGTTTGTGGCCCAGGAATTTTACATGACAGTAAAAACACAATGCCAGTGTTTTTGCACTTAATGACTTGGATGCAAATGTATTCCATAGTTTTGATTGTTCAGCCATCATTGAAGATACAGGCTGCAGAAAAGAAAATTTACGTATGCAGCATTTTTTTATGTTCTAAGCTTTCCTCATAGGTATTTAGTAATGAAAAGCAGGACTTTATTGTTGACGTTTTGTGTATTAGCCTGATAACAAATTTAATTGGTTGACATTAAGTTTATTTTATTAAGTTTGTGTTATTTTTATATGAGATCATGTTCTTTGAGCTAAAGATCATGTTCTCAGTCTGTATGCATTTCAAAATGGTCTTCTAACGAGCTGAATGAGGTGGCATGGCTCTGTGCAGAACACCTCTGGAACAGAAGGGAAGGAAGTGAAGAGTTCAGAAGAGTGGCAGTACTGGTGGGGGAAAGAAAATTGCAAGGCATTTTTCCTCAATTTATGAGTAGTTCTGACTTCAATCTCACAGGCAGTGTTTGGATGGAGAACAAACAAGAGTTTGGCAGTGTACAGATAGCAATGTATAGTACTTCTCCATACTCAGTCTATGCAAAATATTAATAAAGGAACAGGTAAAATCTTGGCTATTCATGACCTGTACTGTTCTGTTCATGAATTGTGTTTGTCAGAGGTCTAAGAAGATTTCTAAAGTGTTACATATGAGACATACAGAAAAATATATTTATATAGTTGATTTCTTTTAAAAGTGTTCTAAATATTTTTATGTTAGCATTAAAACTCTTGGTGTTATTTTATTTATTTACATCAGTATCAAAACTTAGGTGTGAACTTGGAGAAGCTTTATAATGTAATGATGGACCTTGCTCATGACTTACAGGTAAGATATAAAAAATAATTACTCAGATATAACTTCTTCTTAATTATGAATTAAAGAGAGTCAGTGATGTGCTTCTTGTTCAAATCAGAATCTCTACTCAAGTTAAATAGAATCCTTACTGCTTGACAGTGCCATCAAATTTGTCATTTTTTTTCAGAAGGGGAAAATTAGTCTGAAGGTTAATTTTTAGAAGAAACTTTTTCTCTGCAACAGTTAACTAAATATATAAATAAAGATTCTAAGAATAGGGAATGTTCAAAATACTGTGCTTTTTTGATATTTTAAAGCTGTATGAAACAGTCTAAGAAGTGCTAACTGTTAAAACAGAGTGCTGCTGGATTTTTTCACAGAATCAAAGAATTGTCTTGATTGGAAGGGACCTTTCAATTCGAGTCCAACCATAAACCTAACACTGCCAAGTCTGCCACTAAGCCACGTCCTAAACACCACATCTATCCATCTTTTAAATACCTCCAGGGATGGTGACTCAACCACTTCCTCGGGCAGCCTGTTCCAATGCTTGATAACCCTTTCAGTGTAGAAAGTGTTCCTAATGTCCAATCTAAACCTTCTCTGGTGCAACTTGAGGTCATTTCCTCTTGTCCTATCACTTGTTACTTGGGAGAACACACTGACCCCCACCTCGCTACACCCTCCATTAAGGTAGTTGTATAGAGTGATAAGATCTCCCCCTCACCATCCCTTTCTTCAGCCTAAACAACCTCAGTTCGCTCAGCCACTCCTCGTAAGACCTTTTTCTCTAGACTCCTCACCAGCTTCGTTGCCCTTCTCTGGACACACTCCAGAATCTCCGTGTCTTCCTGTAGTGAGCCTTACCAGTGCTGAGTACAGGGGGATGATCCCTTCCCTAGTCCTACTCACCACACTATTCCTGATACAGGTCAGGATGCTGCTGGACTTATTGGCCACCTGGTATTCCTTGCATACCAAAACATCTAGGATATCTCTTGCTCTAGGTTGTATTAACGAAATAGCGGTCAAACACTGGAATGGGCTTTCTAGAGACATGATCAATGCCTGAAGCCTATCAATGTTTAAGAGACATTTGGACAATGCTGATAATAATAGGCTTTAACTTTTGGTTAGCCCTGAAGTGGTCAGGCAGTTGAACTAGGTGATTGTTGCACATCCCTTCCAAGTGAACTATTTTATCCTGATTTAGCCCTTATTGCAGTTCAGAATGCATCTCAAGAAGTCTTTTAGTGGGTTTTCTTATCTGTTTGTTTTTCCCTTGTAATCATATCCCTGGAGAAGTGTCAGAACTTAATGACACAGATTCTGGTGGAAGGTACATCATAGGATTCTAGAGGTTTTTCTTGAAACTGGTGGTAGCAAGTGTAGGACTTGGACCATTAGTTGATAGAGCCGTATTAATCTGGGTATCTAAGTGGACCAGCAGTATGATGGAATAATCTGTTAAGGAAGGCAAGAGGGAAACATCAAAGGCACAGAAACACTGAAAGCCAGTCTACAGGAGGAGCTTTTAGACAAGTGTTGCTGTCTGGTTGCTTCAGTGGTTAGAGAAAAAACAGGCTTCCTGTTGTTTGTAACTAAATTGGGTACATAATCCCATTATCTTTTAGTTTCTTCCTAAGGAAACCAAAATTGTGAATTCTGAATGATTGCTTAATTGTTCAAGTGAATAAAGAAAGAGGAATAACTGTATGTCCTATTATAATGGAGCTTGCTCTAAAAATAAACCATTTAGAAAAATGAGGTATTTATAGTTCTTTATTACTGTTCCTGTACAAAGTGATTGCTATTACAAAACTTATTTCTGTTCCCCACAAAATGGAAGTGATAATGGACTACGGTATTTAGGTACTATTTAATTCACACTAAATAGTATTTCATTCTACAAACAGTGTTGTCATATAAAAAGGGATTATACAGAAAGTGAAATACTGCTTACTGGAAAATAGATCCATACAATGACACTGCTATATGTTTTAAGATAAAACTGGGTGACACTGAAGAATTTATTTGTATCTTGCTTTACAGGTTCAAGGTTTGTGGAAATTATTTTGCACGTTAGAGCTTCCACTTATCAAAATTCTGGCAGGTATGAAAGTTTAGTTCAAAATCTGAATCTTCCCTATTTTCACATACCTGTTGACTACACTCAAGTAGAATATCATACCTCAGAATACTGAGTGTTATCTCATAACAGCTGTGTGAGTTTGAGATTCCATTTTACAGTCTAAGAAGCATGTAAGATCGAATTTGTCAGTTGTAAGTGTTCTCAGTATATAATTGTATTTACAGTGATGGAAACACACAAAATACATGTGAACAAACAAGAACTGAAAAAAACATCAGAGATTCTGGGGGTAAATTTTATCTTTATTTTTTTCTTTTGGATATTTTATAACATCTCTGATTTTACTGAGGATAGCTGATTAAAAAGAGCAGGAATCTTCTTATTTTGTCATGTTTTACATGAGAGTTTGGGAATTCTAGTAGTTTTATTATTATAAATATAGCTAATGATATTTATGTTGTAGGCTACTTCTATGTCTATTTAGGCGAGCAAACAGACTTTTGCTTCATTAGCCTTGCCCCAGAACTGAGGTTGCTTTGCAAAATGCATAGCTCTTTCTGGGTTATGCATTGTAGAGTAGAAATTGTAATGACTCTTCCTGAACCTACAGTTGTCAGTAACCATCTTCCTGAGAAGAGACGGATGTTTCTGTCTTTCTCTTTGTAAATAAAAGTCTTTACAACTTACATGTTCTGAGAGTTTGAAGTTTGCTATTTCCCCATCGATAAAAATAGCTACAAGAGAATCCTATTTTATATCATAAAATCTGACCAAATAATCACAGTGGTCTGACAGATTGTTAACTTGCTGGAATGATTTGCATAGCTCTGTTTCTCACAGATCTCTATAGTCTTCAGTAACCTGAATTATTTTCCTACAAATTTTGGTCCTTTTTACTGCAGTAAATCCCCTTCTCAAATCATGAAGAAATACAGTTTAAGGAGTAAATAGGCAATCTACTAAACGAAGCATAGCCAGCAATGATTACACATTAGCAAATACCCTATTTTTAAATAGAGGTCTGATATACTTGTTAACGTGGGAAGGTATCGATTTTGGAGAAAATAATAATGTAAACAGAATAATTCTGATCTACTAATTTATAGTTGCGACTCAAAGAGCTTGAACAGGAAGCTCATCAAGTTGCTGGAGAACGATTCCTTTTGACCAGCAGTAGTCAACTCAGAGAGGTAATATTTATACTGCTATTATTATGTAAATTGTAAGTTCTGTACATTGTTATTGATACAGAAGAATTATGAAACATATAAAATTGTCCTTACAACTTCAGAATTCTTTTTCTTTGATAATTAATTATCTTAGTTTCTGATTTTAATGGAGGACATATTAATTCTTCATGAATCTGGCAATATTTGATAATATGTAGTTGAATGTATTCATAAATTATACATTTGATATTAGTAAATATGCTACTTTTTCAATAGCTTAAAAAAAATTGATGTTTTAAATTCTGTGTTAGTTCTCTTTGCTGTGGTATGCTCTTATTTTCCTTGAAATCTGTTTTCTAAACTTAAGTTCAGGCACAAATAATTTTCCTTTCTGTTTAAGCACTTGAAACACTGAAACATTTCTCTTATGTTTTTTCTCTTATTGTAGGTACTATTTGAAAAGTTAAAACTAGATGCACTGTGTGAGAAACTTCACAGAACTGAAATGCAGCAACTTGTGTCTACCTCAGAAGCTGTGGTGAGAAGGAGAGGGGTTTTAAAACCATCTGCTTAATTTAGCAAATCTTCTAAATTATGTTCCAGTGAAATTGTCGTTAGTCTAAAGTTTTCCTAAAAATCCTGGTTTATTTTTGTGTTGTACAAATTGCACTTAATTTACTTATGCCAGAAATAAAATTTGCAGTCCATGGTTGGGAAAAACAAACTAGCTACTGAAGGTAAACTTTAGCTATAAACGAGGATTAAAAAGTTTAGTACCAGCATGCCTCTATGACCATCTTCCTCAAAGAAGGAAGACTTTCTTATTGGTCAGATTTTGGTTAAATGAAAGAGTCCACTGGTGAAAGAAAAGAACATCAATGTAAAATCTGCTGGTCAAGAAAACAGCAAACCATACTTTTTCTTTGCTGTCAGGAGACTTGAGCTAAAATCATGTTGTCATCTTTTTTATGGATCCTTGACTCATTCATGCAAGGTAAAAAAATCTATAGGAAATTATATGATACCTGTGGTTTGAATTGGGAATTGTCAGTTTCTTTGTGTGGTCCAGTGTTTTTCTTGTCTGCATGAATTTTCAGCAGGCTTTTTTTTCTTCCTCTGTGGAGATGCTTGTCTTCGGTAAGAGTGGTGGATCTTGATAGAATCTTGTTCCCCTAGAGCAATAATGCCCAAGCAGTTTAGACACTTTCATACATCTGTACAAGAGATCAAAGGTATCTTCAGATTCAGTGCAATAAATATTGCACATACAAAGCTTCTCTTTTTTCTGTTAGTGTTGGAGCACATAATTTTCAGCAATACAGATGTTCATGTGAGATCCCATACAAGGGCAGAAACCTGCCAAAAACATTTGTCTAAAAATGATGAAGTCAAGACAAACTGTAGACTTCTTGGTAACTGGAGGAAAATGTGGATGCCTGTTCCTTTTCATAGAGTCATTTGGGTTGGAAAAGACCTTTAAAATCAAGTACAACCATAAACCTAATACTGCCAAGTCCCCTGTTAACCCACGTCCCTAAATGCTTACTGAGGGTGCTCTCAGTCCCCATGTCCAGATCATTAATAGATCATTTTGTTAAGATAAAAATAGTAATTAATTTCCTTCTTAGAAGAGAAGAAGCCTCTCTGTAGCTGCACCTGTTTCTGATTTGCTGCCACAATTCTATTGCCCTAGTTTAATGGGAGTCAAATTACAGTACACAACTCATTGCCGACAATGAGCACTTCTGGGAAAGGTAGAAAGGTAGTTTTGTTTCTCTTGGGTGAAAGAGGAAATTCAACTGTTGAGCCAAGCATCTGAACTACCAGACATGATCTCTGAGGTAATGTCAACAGTATAACCGTAAGTTATAAGTATAAACCGTTAGTCTGGAGAAGAGAAGGCTGAGGGGAGACCTTATCAACGCCTACAAGTATCTCAAGGGAGGGTTGAAGGAGGAGGGAGCCAGACTCTTTTCAGTGGTTCCCACCGAGAGGACGAGGGGCAACGGGCACAAGTTGGAACATAAGAGGTTCCACTCAAATATGAGGAGAAACTTCTTCACGGTGAGGGTGACAGAGCCCTGGAACAGGCTGCCCAGGGAGGTTGTGGAGTCCCCTTCTTTGGAGATTTTCAAAACCCGCCTGGATGCAGTCCTGAGTAACATGCTCTAGCTCTAGGCAATCCTGCTTCAGCAGGGGAGTTGGACTAGATGATCTCTATGGTCCCTTCCAACTCTAGAAATTCAGTGAAATTCAGTGAAATTCAGTGAAACACACACTACTCAAGGAGAAGGAGCTTTCATGGATCAAATATGTAATCTTGGAGAGGGACAGAGAGATGGGAGGGAGCAGTGAAGTGGAATGCATGCCATCTTTTTTGTGGGAACATGTTTGTTGCAGTAATTAAAGCAATGCTTTATCTAGTCCACCACTCTCTTTCTAACAATTGCTGAGATTTCATTATTTAGAGAAATGTAGACTGAAACCTTCCAAGGGATAAAACCTAGATAATTAATATGTAGTCTCTCCCTGGTAGCAAAAGTATTTTGTCCATTCAGCTTTGCGAGAAAATTTTTTCCTTCAAAACTTAGTCTGTTAAGATTGTTAAATAATGCAACTTAACAGAAAAGTATACCGGTAATTCACATCCTTTATTTTACAGCTAACTAAGTTGCAAGATCTTCATCCTTTGCCTAAGATAATTTTAGAATACCGTCAGGTAAGCTGATATTTTTCACATAATGTAGTTGCAAAAATAGCAAGAAATGTAACTTATTCATACCTAAATAAATAAAAAAAAAGTTGGCTCTAATGTAAGTTCATTTAAATAGTCATTTAAATTTTGAAACTGTAGGTATTCTTAAGAGTTTTTAAATTTAATGTTTATATTTCTGTTTTGCACTGTTAGATTATATCTAGGAAAAAACTCTCTTGCAAAAACAATGGGAAAACTTCTCTGTTAAATTTGTCTGTGCTATAAAGCACAGTCCTAGGGCAAAACATTTATTTTTTGAGTTCTAAAGAAATACTCTGCAGAAAGTGAAGGAGATAACTAGTTACGGGGTTTTTTAGGTGATGAGCCTCCTGAAAATCCAAAATGATCTAGTTAGTCTGTTCTTATGTTTAATGTTTGGGTTTTCAGTGGATGAGTTTTCAAGATTTAAAAAAGAAAAAAAAAGTGTGTTGGTTTTTTTGTATGTGTGTGTGTAGGTGGGTTGGTTTTTTTGGTATGTGTGGCTCTTTTTATGTAGTTTATTGACTTGGGAATGTAAGTCATAAAATAATAAGTTCCAATAGTTTGTTTACTGGTATGTGCAAAGACCTGGCTTTAGGGTATAACCAAGCACTTAGCTTATGCTAATAGGTCAAGCTATTAGTGAGTATACATCCATTATCTACTAAGATAAAAGTGTCTTTTAAGAAAAGTCTACAAAACAATTTAATATGCATTTGGAAAATATTTTTTTAAATTTGAAAAAATCTCTTTTATGAATAAGTATTGATACAAGCTCTTATGTAATTTAGGTTCATAAGATGAAATCCACTTATGTGGACGGACTACGAACGTGCATGAGAAAGGTAGAAATATAAAAAGTAGCCTGTAAAATGTAGTATTTCAAATCGTAAAAGCATGTGAAATGATTGCAGTGTTTACGGTCTAAGAACTTTTATATATAGAAAATTATAAAGTATTCCTTTTTGATTTTGTTGTCCTGATGCAGTCAGTTTTTATTACTGATACTTACATTAAAAAAACTTAGACGTATGTCTTCATCCTTGTCTTTTGGGGGATTTTTACTTTATGTGACTATAGGGATTTATTTCGTCTACGTGGAATCAGACAGGAACTGTGACTGGCAGACTTTCAGCCAAACATCCAGTAAGTGAGCCTGTTAAAAGATTTACATTTTAATTAGAATTAAAAATTAATATTATTTATATAAAATATCTAATATTTTCAACACGTAAAATGTTAGTTTTCATCTCAGTTTAGCAGTTGCCATATTTTATGAAAATGATGGACAGAAAAAGCTTATTTAAATGGGTGTTTTACTCTAGAACATTTATTGTTATAAATGTTTTCTGTTATTTGCGGATCAGAATTTAATATTATTACCTGAAGTTTACCTGAAGTAAAGGGGTAGAATTGTGAGCCATGAGTGCACCCTCTAAACTTCCACTGAATACTTCTTTGTAATAAATTTCTGGTATTTCTGAACCACTCCTTGTAAAGGATCAGTGAGCTCTGGAAGGGACCCTGGGGATTACAGAAAAAAGGAAGCTCTTTTCTTCTGGAATTTGGCTTAAGGCCTCATAGCAGCAAAGGGCTAAGCTGGCTATGCTGTGGCTCTGGAAGTCTTTCCAGATGCTTATATGGCTGTGACGTTGGGCTCTTTGTGCTACCTCTCTTGTCTTTGGCTGTGATGATCTCCATGTACATCCTTTTGGCTGGAACATGTTTTATTTAACTTTTTTGACTTTTTTAGAGGCTTAGGTTGCTGCTGGGGTTTTTAGTTTTGTTTTGTTTTTTGTCTTTTTGTTTTGGTTTGGTTTTTTGTTTTTGTTTTGTTTTGGTTTGGTTTTGTTTTTGGTGTTTTTTTGTTTTTGTTTTTGTTTGTTTTTTTTTGTTTGTTTGTTTTTTCCCAAATGGCCTTTTTAAGGGCATATTTGAATATATTTTATTATACCATTTTACTTGGAGTCTAGGAAGCTGACCTTTGACTGTAGGTGATCCCTTTTGTGTTCCTCTTCTGTCATAGCCCATAGTTGTGTGGATGAGTGTGCAGGACCTGGTGTCGGAGGAGACAGGGTTGCAGGCTGCTTCAGGGGCTCAATTCAAGGCATAGATGAGGGAATAGAGGCTGCCCAGGGAAGTGGTTGAGGCACCATCCCTGGAGATATTTAAAAGATGGGTTGACATAGTGCTTAGTGACATGATTTAGTGATGTTTTTTTATCAGTTAGGTTGATGGTTGGACTAGGTGATTTTAAAGGTCCCTTCCAATCTAGACAATTCTATGAATAGCAGGAGAAAAGTAGTGACTCCTTAGCTGCGGAAATGTTCTGGTTGGGTTTAATCATTTGCTTTCTTACCAAAGACCGGACCTCTGGCCCTGTGGGAGAGGGGGAGTAGGTGCAGAAGTTTGACTTGCCTCATGAAGGCTAGAGGGAATCCATGAGGCTATTGTCCTTTTAACTTGTGCCCAAAAGTATTGTCAGTTCTTATCCATTCAGGTTTGACTAATGTGTATCTATCTATGCAGGTACTAGCCTTAAGCTTCATGGGTACAAATGGCATTAGAAGCTTTCTGCAGTCTTTGGAGAAAGAGCTGTGGCAGACCATGGCCTATCTAGGAGTAGAGATGTTAGACATAGCTGTTATGTTGGTACCACTTAGCATGGGTGGGCTTATGTGGCTCCTTGCAAGTCCTGACTGATTTGGTGACTTTTGGAGTTCTGACAGAAACCTGTCCTGGGAGGTTCTCATCCTCATTGTACATGTGACTTCCTTAGCCCTTCTTTTACCAGTCTTGACAGTTTGTTTCAGTTATATCTTCCTACCCTTATGTTACATATTTCCATACAATATGTTATTAAAAATTTGTAGGAACTGCTTGTGCTTTCTGCTAAGTAAGAAACAGTGTCTAGCATTTTGAATTAACAATGGAATGGAGGAGTGTTACTCATGCTTCCGTTTCTGATGCATCCATATGGGGGAAAGTGATGGGAGAGAATGAAAAAGATGATCATGAAGGTCACAGTTTGCTAAATATTCTGATGTGATGCACAGGCATTTACAAGTCAGAGCTGAACAGACAGCTGTCTTGAACAACCACATATGACACAAGGTGGCCTTTGATACATCATGCTAAAAATGACACAAAATCTACTTTTCTTAAAGGTTGTTTTTCTCCAAAATAATGCTGCTAAAGTTAGCATCCAGGGTTGCCTAAGGCTGCCTTTTCCTTATAAGGAAAAACATTGGCATGGCTTTTTTTTTTGTGTGAAATGTTTATGGAACTTATACCATCTGTTTCTGAATCATTTATTGATAAAGAAGACACACTGCAGTGCCCAGTCACTTTACTAAGTGTTAAAGGATTGGGAATATTCTTAACAGAAATCATAAATATTGTAGATATTTTTGCAGTTACTATGAGGTAATGTAAAACTTTAGCTGAATATTTGCTGAGGTAGTTTATTTTTAAAATTCTTTAAGGAGTGATTAAAGCGAAATGTATGTTTAAATCGGATGAAGGGATGATTCAAATAGAGAAAACATCCCATTTGCTGCAGTGGTTGTGGGAAAAGGAGTTCCAAACAAAGGTTTCATCTTTCATTTGTTTTGTAAAGGTAATGGATCTGTTTGTCCCCTTTCTTTTAAGGCATTAAATGGAGTCCAGGAGAGATTTATTCATAGGTTTAAGAGGACACGACTAGACATTAGGTACAGAGCAGGATTTCTCTTTCAGATAAACTCTTCTGTGATCTTCTTTCAGACAAATCCATGTCTGATGTATGTATGATGTATATTTTTGTCTTTATGTGGGTTTCTCCCAATATATAAACTTATTCACATGAATTTTTATGACGTCTGTGTTGCAGCAACTTAGACCAGGTCTCTTCATAGAACTTCAGTGGCTCTCCCTTTGTACATCTATTTTAGTTTAACTGTGCACTCCATTTCTTCTCATTTGGTTTCTTCTACAATATGTGTGCTGCATAATTAATGCATTTTTCATAAATAACAAAGTGTTATAAAATAATATAGTACATCATTAAACAGGGACATATGTGATTTTGCAGTCTCCTGCTATAGTATTGTAACTGACTATCTGCTACTCCCTGAGAACCTGCATATCTGAAACCTAAAAGTAAATATAAACCCTAAAATTCTTCAGTCAAATTATTTTGTAATATATCCATAGGATAGTTATTTTTTCCACTCTGTGATGGATTGCTTATGACTATTAGGGAAAGCTAATTAGATTTATTATTTGAATATGTTAATTTTAATTAATTCTTGTATAAATATATTAATCATCTGCATTGGGATACTCCTTTATTATATTGCTCATAGAAAACTTTTGTATTAAATATATTTATTACATACATAAAGACTTGTTTGCATTCTCCAAACCTACCTTGAAATACCACTTTCCAGCCTCTCGCCTTTTAGAGCAAAAAGTAAGTCACGACAAAGGTGGAAAGGCATAAGACCAATTAAGATTAAGTGTCTTTCTGAATGAGCAGAAAGAAATCCTAACTCGAGATATAAAGATTGCATATAATTGGGTGTTATAACTTGGCTTAATATGTAAATTTCAGTGCTAGAATCAGATATTCTGTATTAAGGTTTCTTTCCTCCAGGCTGCTGTAGCAGAGAGAACTGAAATGCTGCTAATGAGTTTATACTTCTATACTTCAGAAGATATTTGTATCATTAAACTAAAAAAGCATGAAGTGGTGGGCTTCAGGGGGCATTTCCTTCCTTCTGGTAACAAAAAGTCATGCTGAAGAAAAATACAAAATAAATAAATAAAAAAAGCATTACTATTTCTCCCCAGCTTTTACCAGCTTGTCCAAAAAGGCAAAGAAATAAAATAATTTAACCTGTCAATCAGAGAAGTATCTTAGCCTTTGATTTGGAAAGCAGGAATGTAATTGGAAAGAGAAATTAATTAGAGTATGATGAATGTTAGTGTGCTCAAAGAAGGACCATAAAAAACCTGGAATATTGACTCTACCTCAGTCTCTCCAACAGATACAAGTAATATTTTCTGACAGTGAATGCATGAATAGAGAATTGCATGCTTTATTATAAAATGTAGGTTACTAATATTGTTTGGAATATGAATAATTATCTATCTAGTTTTCATTCTAATGGGAATGACAGTCTCTTGAATTAGAGACCCCTCTGAGCAATTGCCATCAAAAATGAATCTGTTCTGTCAATTAACTTAGCAAACCAGATTTTCTGATTATCCACACTTCTCTGTATGACGTCCCTTCTGACCTGTCTTCAGGACTGAATGGACTCATTGTCTCAGAGATAAAACTCAAATGTAGTTTTGGAATAGTTTTGGGATCGCTTATGGACAGTGTGGTTGAGATGCTACCTATTTGTTTCCCTTTCATAACACTATCCCAGTAGGTTTTACATTCTTGGTGTAGCCACACGCACATGCCAAGCAAGATGGACTGTCAGAATCGTGCTATCAGAACTATTGTGACAGCTCTCAAATTTCAGGCATTTTGTCCCAGGCCTCATTAAGGTCACAGGCTGATCTGTGATACTACCAGTACTCTTTCTGAAAGTTTATAGTCTATAGTCACAATTGGGTTGCAGCACAAACAGGATGCTCTACAAGGTGTTTCAATAGTGGTGAGCTGCTGTGCAAATTTGAAGTGTCCTGTTTTTCCCCAGTCCCTTTCCTTCACATCTTTTAGAAGGCTCTGGCAGCACTGATGCAGTGTAAGGAGCCAGATGCCAAGTCTGGGAGCAGGGATGTGATCATGTGATCATATCTTTTTTTTTTTTTTTTTTTTTCCCCAAAAATAAACATTTCCTCAGCTTCCAGAGAGCAGACAGCTCGTCTCTGATGCTTCCTTCTTCCACAGACACCCTCTCATCAGGCGTCCGCGGGGTGGAATGGGATCATACTGGGCTGTGTGTTATTTGTTTGTGTTCTTTTTTTTTTTTTTTTTTTTTTTTTCCCCCAGAAATGAACCAATTCCTTGGCTGCTTTTGAAACTGCACTGTTAGGAATCTAAGCATTGTAAACTTGTTTTCATACACTGTCCTCCTGAAATAAACGTTGACTTAAAATGGACAGACAGTATGGGTCTTTTCATTGATCTTTGAGTGTGGTTTCTCTTTTTTTAAAAAAAACATGTTTATTGGAAAGCACTGGGGATGGAGAAAAGTTGGACATTACAGGTTCATATAAAACATCTTGTCAGAAGTCTTCTATAGTGTCATCTAGGCTAAAAATAATTTTTAAATAAGTATGCTTGATTGTGGGCTTCACTTATAATGGTAGGTTGTCTTAACAGAGATAGGGATGTCTATGTGTTTTCTTGGACCTTTGCATCAAAGCAATTTAGCGTCACGTTTTCTACTCAGTACAAACAACTGTCACTCATGAGCTGATCTGCTATTAGAGAAAGTTGGAGCGCACGTGCCATTTGTTAAGGTTGGTCTGTGTTCCCTGTCCCCTCTTGCATTCAGAATGTATTTTTGTGCCGTGCTTCTTTTCAGTATATTTATTCTGATACTCTTGAGTCATATGCTGATTATGGCTGCACTAATAGCACTAAAATAGTATCTCATTTATTGTAGAGTTCTGCTGTTTTTAGAATCACTTTTGTAGCTGCTTTATTTATTTAGAAGTATATTTTAGTGAAGGCTTTTAGCCTTCTGTAATTTCAGCGTTGGAGACAGAAGTTCTCTATTTCCTCTCTTCCTCACTTATCACAGTTTGTTTTATGATAGGGAAATGATACTTAAATAAGTGAATAAGCATGTTGATGAGAGTTTAGTTCAGTTGCGTTCATGATGAAAGTTTACACTATATTAGCATTACAACAGGAGGGTCTTAGTTATTGGTGTGACAAGTACAGTATTAAAAGTCACTGTTAGTCATATCATAACACTCATGTCTGATGCTCCAGAACATAGTCATGTTCATTTAATACCCACATGCAGAAGGCTTCTGTATCATAGACCTCTGTTCTCTTAGCATCTTGAGTACACGTAGTATCCTTTCCTAGAATATATGCATGTCTTCAGTATTCTCTGTAGTAATGCTCCTGATTTGTATAAATTCATTAGTCTCATGGTGTGTGGTGTATCCAATACATGGACTATGCTTTATAGCATAATCTTTTCCATTTGGCTCAGTGAAGCTTGGAGCATCATCTGTGCTGTAATTCTGTAGTAACAAGAGCAGTTCAATCATGTATATAACTTCTCTTCTATTTGGGATTATCTTTGTATGTATAATTGTTTTTTGTGTTATTTAAAGAAAGCTAATATGCAGCCAGTATAAATATGCTTCTAGGCAGTAATCAACATACAAAATGCTGCATTTTATTTATGCAGGATAAAATAGGGAGTCTGTCATCTACAAACTTAACTCAGAAATATATAGAGCAATTAACAGCTCAAAAGTGAAAGATTCTATATAACTTAGAATAATATCAGCTAAAGTATTTTTAGCACATTATGAAATATTGACTGTGGAGGCTGAATTCCTCCTTCACTCTCCTTTAGTTTCTGGCAAAAAGCTCCTCAGAAGCTTAGACTTGTAGAAATGGGAGAAAAAAAGTTCCTGTAAAAATTTCCTGTACTAGAGAGATGATGGCAATGCATACTTCCACTTGTTTAATTAAAATTTAAAGATACTATATTTCAATACACTAAGTATAAATTAAATTGTCAGCACTTGAGTGCCTACTGCTGTTGAGTGGGCTTTGTTAAGGTAGCTGGTTATATGCTGATTCATTTTATCCTTTGAATGACCTTTGCCAGCAACATTTTGGAAATGTTGCAGCTAGAAGCCCAAATCAGGCACTGATCATGCTTTAGAAGTCCATGCTCAAATATAGTTAGTGCTACTGCCAGGTTATTTTTCTCTAATATAAGTGTGACTGGAGCACATAGCTAACAGGAAACAAAATTGGCATAATCTTTGATCAAAACAAGTACATTTTTTTTAACTATGTGGCTCTGACAACCTTAACTTTAAAACACCTTTTAATTTGTAACTAATTATAGTAATACCTATAACTTAGCTATCCTGTAACATTATGTTACAGAAGTTAATCTATGCACTGTGTTGTGTCTTTTGGAATTTTATTAAGTCTGATTCCATGTAATTTTAGCACAGTTTAAGAGCAACGTTAGCATGGTATTTTGGTTACAAGAAACAAGTAGTGCTTTCGCTTGTAGTATATGAAAATCTTTGTTCTGCTGCTGCTTATCCATACAAATGTCAAGTCCTGGCAGAGCCTTTTTCTTTTGCTTGAAACTGGCATATGCTGTTGTCTCCTCAAATCTCAATGTGGTCACAGTCATTCAACCTCTGTACTGAGGATTTTAATAGAGCCCGTGTGCTATTGAGTTCATTTTCACTGTCTTCATCTACAAGACAGTTGCTCAGGTTGAATCTTCAGCAATGTGCAGAAATGCATGTATGATCTTTATATCAGTTTAAATATTTGTGTATGTATTTGTTATGAGGTTGTCTGTTGGTGCCTCCTGTGAGTTAAGATTTTTAGAAATTCTTGAAGTTTTTTTTTTTTATTCTTCATATGATGTATTCCATTAATGGGATTTTTAGATATACGCTTTTAGGAAATACTCAAAGTTTGGAGACTTATGTTCCAAGAGGACAATTAAAAAATAATAAAAATCTCAGGCACACAAATTATGTCTTGTCTTACAAGCTCTCAAAACTGAGGGATGTCAGCATATTCCTCTAATAACTGAATTTCTTTTTGCAAGGAAAAAATATAATCTAATTCTGATCTTAGCATAGGTTATATTATGTTTTAACTAATGAAAGTCTTTGAATAGTTTATTTTGCAGTACAGTGTTCTTCTACTGTACACAGTTCTTCTCCCGTTCTGTGTCTTGACCAGCAAAAATTACTTTGAAAAAACTGGGAGTTCTGACAAGACAAAAAATGGAGGAGACAAACTAAGGATGTTAGGAAGAGAATGGATTATAAGGGAAGATCAAAAGTTAGATACAGCAAAAGAGATTTCTTGTCTCGATTGTCCAGTTGACAGACAGTACTGATTTTCAAAAGCTTTGTCATTGGCATCACAAAGAACTTCAGAAAAATTATCTCTGTAGCTCTACATCCCTATTCCATCACGCTTTCTCTGCTGATGATTCTTTTTTTCTGTGTCAGTGAGTGGAAATTTGCCAATTCTTTATTTCCTCAGCATCCTTTCATAAAACCTCAGGAAATTTCACCCAGAGTTATGAAGCTGGTTGCACTCTCTCAGGTTTGGAACACTAACAACAAAAAGTGGTGGTTTGTATAAGGCTCACTGAAGACAGACAGAATAGGAGAGAGGTCATCCTGCTGACTCCCACGTGGCCTTGTTGCCCTTAGTTCTCCTGTACTAACATGGTCATCTGATGGCTGTGACTCTTAGGAATTTGTAGTTAAGGACCACTTCTATCAAATCAAGAATTGCCCTTTCCTCACTGTGAGCAAAGAAACAGACATTGGTTATTTATGTTTCTTTTAACTCCTTCAATCATCCTCCTGTTCACAGTCTTTTGTAGCCTTTTAAAAGGAATTCCCTACTCTAACATGCTCAGCAAGTTCCTCAGTATCCGGAACAGTCTTGTTTGAGATGATAATTTTTTCCCTTTTGTAAAACAACTGTTACATCTTTTCTTTAGCAAGTAAGTTCCTCCAATCTGGAAATCTTGTCAGTTTTCATGTATTTAAAGGTCTAGCATTTGTATCTTTGGGCAATATTCCCTTGATACTGTTTACGTTAAAGCTATAATATACAGCTAATATACAACTAGTACAATATTTACTAGTTCCAACTGCCACTCAAAGGATTGTTATTTCTATGTCTTAGCAATGTTTTTTCACCGAAACCAAATCGTCTCTTCTTGGAGTTCATCCCAGAGTTGCTTCCTGTCTTAATGAACATTAGTTTAACAGAGCTTATGTCCTAAGTATAATTTTCTTTCAGGAAAATGAAATGAAATAAGTAATTAAATTTAGCCAGTTTATATATGGGAAACAAAAGCAGTCTTTGGCTCTTAGACAGATGAGTAGAACTGTATATACACAAACTCCCTTGCTTGCTGTGCAAAGGTGAGTAATCTGTCAGTATATAACCGAACATCTGGGCTGAACCCATGATTTGACAAAATAATTTTGTCCCAGAACATGTCAAACTAGTAAGTAGGTAAAATAAAATATTTTTTGTTATTTTAAAAATCACTCATTGGGTCCTTTCTCTTGTGCTGCTACAACATTATTACCTGATGTCATTGCCAGGTCTAAATTTCAAAGAATATGGCTGAAAGTATTATTAATAGAAAATCAAAGACACTATTCTTACAGCCAGCTCTCTAAAGTAAGAAGTCAGTATTTTTGATTGCCCTTTTCTTCTTCCCTTGTATTCACTTTGAAAGCTGCCTAAACTTGTGGGAAGGTGATGAATAACTTCTGGAAGTCTCCCACTTGACTGACATCTAAACCCTTGATAATTCTGTGCTGCTGGGTAAGGCACGAGGGGAGTGCACTACCTTTGAATGATTGTTCACTGCTGAAAAACAGTAACTAGTAACAAAAGTGAAGAAATCCTTTCCCAGAAGTCTTTATGATTCTGTGTTTTTATGACAATTCAAAAAGATGTCTTAATAATTTTTAACTAGCCACTAGGTGGCAATTGCAGACAAGTCAAGATTTGCTTAGGGGTGCCTGTACACACACATAGCAGGCTGGTATTGCTATGGTGATCTTCATTTTCATATTTTCTGTATTTATTGAGCTACGTGCTGTATTTTAAAAAATAGATCTTCAGACTGTCTTGAAATTGTGTCTCATATAGAAGTCACAGAAAATAACTGTTTATTCCTTTACAATAATAAATAAATGCTGCTATGGACAGTGATTAATATGGCAATTTTCCAAAACAGAAATCATGAAGGGTTTGGGGCTGTTTTGTTTTTTTTTTTTTCTATTTCTGCTGTGTTGTTTCTCATAAGTGAGAAACAACTTTGGAGGTACCAGACAAATTGAGTGAATTTGGTGTTGTGAGTGCCCTCAGGACTTGAAGTCTTGTTATTCTGCATTGCAATACTACCTGGGGCAGTGTGCAGTTTTCCTCGCTCTTTCTCCAGCAGCTTTGGCCTTTTAACAAAGGAGCAAGCAGAGTGATGGTTAAGGAAGTAGCTCACTGAGTAGCTGAACCTGTGCTTATATTTCTTCTCAAATTGATTAACTGAGCTATGAGAGCACAATTTATCAATAGATGCAGTCCCATGTAGAGTAAGAAAAGACAACTGAAAAAGAGGCAAAAGAAAATTTTGAAGAAGCAAATAAACAGGGGGGAAAATCCACTACAAGAATAAAAAGAAAAAAAAATAATTAGAGATATAAAATATAAAGCTCAAAAGAGCTGTCATCTACCTATCTATTATCATTGTAATGAAGCCTGTTCTTACAGGCCAAAGTATTCTACAGACCAAAGACTTCTGGTCCAAAAGTAATACAATGCTAGTCGTTGTACAGATGCTGTGAATTTAAAAGCTTACTTTGTGTTTCATTGTGTAGAGCTGAGTTCTTGTTCTAAGAGAACAGTTGTGGTTTAATTATTTTCATAAACTTTCTGGAGAAGAAGATACTAAGAGAACTACCAGAAACTTTTGGGTTGATAATGCTTCTGTTTTTGCTGTAGTGCTACATTTCATGAGATAAATTAGAATTCCGCTGCTCTGAACTTTTTTCCAAACAGAAGAGAAAACCTATGTTTTGCTACTTGGCTGTTTTTGATCTTCTCTTGTGACACTTCCATACTTTATACATTCGTGAATGGATACTCTTATATCAGTACTAAGTTTTGTCTTTGTTCTTACTTTTAAAAAAGTCCTTAGATCAGTGCAGGAATTACTCAGAATCAAATGTCCATAGAATGGCCTGCAGCCACCTCTATGCATTCCCATTTATTCAGTAACTTAATGTTCATGTTTTTCCCCTGTTTCCCTCCCTGTAGTTTGAAGTTCTTCAGACAGACATATTCCATAGATATTTAGAAATGCAGATCTGAATGTTTAGTATATTGATGAGCCATTTTCTACATATGGCTATAGATGTCTTTGTATGCATATATAGACATCTCTTTCTAGGGAGTTACCAGGGTCGACTGAGGTTATTCGCTCAAAAAATAGCAATCTATGCTACTGGAAGTGTATATGGAGAGGAAGAGAGAGGTATGAGTTCGCTGAATCAATATCAATAACTGAAAGGGAAATTTAACATAGGAAATATGATCAACAGCCCTACTTGACAGAGAGTAAGAAGTAACTAAAATGCACCACCAGCTTCTGTGATTAGGTCTAACTATACTGACTTCAAAGGTAATTTATCCAATATATGTTTGTATACTGTAATCCTTTGAAAGAACGAAAATAACCTACTAACTAAATAACCTAGGATTTTAACCTAGATAGGAATCAAAAATCAATTGTAAATATAGATGTAGAATTCTGAATACCAAAAATGGAAAGTTCAACAGAAAGTGTAACTGAATGAGAATAAACTCATCAAACTGGGAACTGTATATTACTTGTTGGATTTTGATTAGGTTTTTTTTTCAGTGATAATTCTACTCTTCTTTGATACAACGACTTACCTTATGGAATAGAGCATCCTCTTTGCAAGGCTTGAATGCTTTATGAGAGCTGTGTTTGTGAGGTTCTAACAAAGACATCCAGAGTCCATCAATTCTGAGTCTCCTTGCAAAAGTGAAGTCTGTCATTGTTTCTGAATGGCTCTGTACATGGAAGCTAATAGAATGGCCAAGAATCTACACTGTCTTCATCTGAAACAGCAGATAAAAGTAGAACAACTTTTAATAGAGGTATTTTCAGAACCAAGAAAACGGATTTCTAACCTGTGCTAAAACACCAGAGTAAGGAATACATTGGGATCATCAGTCAGGATAGATTATAGTGGCAAAAAAACCATTATGGAAATAGGAGGGGAAAAAATGAGCAGTCGTTTATTCAACTTGTGCAGTTTTAATCTAGTGTTCCTAGTGATACATTTTTTCTGCCATGCATGTGCTTTTCCAGCGTGATGTTTCCTGTAGAGTTTATCTAAAAAACACAGATCCAACAGCCACCTAGATGCTGGGAAAATGTGTCAAGTAACTGAAAATGTATAGGAAGTGATGAATTGATGGAGTGCTACATCGCTTTATGGCAGGTCCACTGCCAAAGAAAGGTGTCAGCTTTGAATACCCAGGAAGACAGCCATTCTGTATTTTCATACCCAAAGTGACTTTAGCGCAGATCAGTCTCAGTACTTCTTTTATTTTAAGTTTGATAATAAAGTTTAATCCTCAATGATTTAATACTTGGGGAGAGGAGGAAGGGGTCTCACTGGCAACAAAAAGGTGAAAAAGAAAAGGGTGCAGCTGTAAGGTTGTGGGATTTTTCAGATTTCTACCAGGCATGACCTGAGATTCAAGAAAACCAAGTGTCCTGCACTTGGGCCACAACAACCCCATGCAGTGCTACATGCCTGGGGAAGAGTGGCTGCAAAGCTGCCCAGCAGAAAGGACCTTAAGGGTGCTGGTCAACAGCCAGCTGAATATGAATGGGCAGTGTGCCCAGGTGGCCAAAAAGGCCAACAGCATCCTGGCCTGTATCAGGAATAGTGTGGCCAGCAAGACTAGGGAAGTCATTGCCCCCCTATATTTGGCACTGATGAGGCTGCAC
This sequence comes from Calidris pugnax, assembly GCF_001431845.1. NCBI lineage: Eukaryota > Metazoa > Chordata > Aves > Charadriiformes > Scolopacidae > Calidris > Calidris pugnax. The sequence continues at coordinate 6,322,116 of NW_015090793.1, forward strand.
CTCAAATATGCTCTTCAGTTTTGGGTCCCTCACTACAAGAAAGACATCAAGGTGCCAGAGAAGAGCAACAAAGCTGATGAAGGATCTGGAGAGCAAGTTTATGAGGTTGTTCAGCCTTGAGAAAAGGAAGCTGAGGGGACACCTTATCACTCCCTACAACTACCTGAAAGGAGTTTGTAGAGAGACAGGGGTCAGTCTTTTCTCCCAAGTAACAAGTGATAGGACAGGAGGAAACGGCCTCAAGTTGTGCTAGGGGAGTTTTGGACTGTATATTAGGAAAACTTTCTATACTGAAAGGGTTATCAAGCAGTGGAACAGGCTGCCCAGGGAAGTGGTTGAGTCACCATCCCTGGAGGTATTCAAAAGACCTGTAGATGTGGTGCCTAGGGACTTGGTTTAGTGGCGGACTTGGCAGTGTTAGGGTTATGGTTGGACTCAATGGTATTGAGTCTTTTCTGACCTAAATGATTCTGTGATTCTATGAAAGCCATGAAAAATGGAAAATTCCATTTATACAATCAAGTAGTTCTTAATGATTGTGTTACAGGTTTGCCAAAATTTTTTATGAAGCTTGGGTATATATTTTTGCTTGCTTTTCCCTTTAATCAAGCCAATACAGTTCTTTTTCTCAGAGCTTGCATTTTGCGACATGATGCACTGACTGTAATTTCTGCAAAATATTTGTTCGAAGTTTAATGTTATGCTAGAAGTGTACTTTTTATTTATTTATTTTTAAGTTGCTTGGCAATGAAACCAGAGGTCTTTCCATGGCTTTCCACTGCCTCATAGCATTGAAGGCTTCAATTCTATCTTAGAAATCGTGTGAAGTAGAGAGAAGGCAGTGGGATACATAGATCATGCCAGTGAGAAGAATCTGGCTCCATAATCTTTACACTCTCCCATCAGGCATTCTGAGCAGAGGGGAAGGATCACCTGTCTGATACAGCCCAGGATGCTGTTGGCCTTCCTAGGTAAAAAGGCCTATTGCTGGTTGATGTTCAACTTGTTTTTCACCAGGATCTACAGGTCCTTTTCTGCAAAGCTGCTTTCACTGTGAACTCTACGAGGACATGGTAGCCCATTTCTCCAAACTCTTGAGATCCCTCCGAATCGCAGGGGGGAACCTCTGCCATTATCTGTTATATCTGATACATCAACCGCTCCTCCCAGGTTTGGATTGTCTGCCATCTTGCTGAGGTTGCACTCAGTCCTGTTATTCAGGTTATTAGTGGAGGCGTTGAGCGCTTTGGCCACTGGGGTACTGCACTAATGCCTGGCCTGCAGTCGGTCTTTGTCCCACTTGTCAAAACCCTTTGAACCAGGCAGTTCAGCCAGTCTTCAGTCCACCTCACTGTCCGCTTATCTATCTCACACCGCATCAGCTTGTCTAAGAGGCTTTTATGAGAGATTGTTTCGAAAGCCTTGCTAAAGTCATGGTAAACAACATCTGCTGCTCTCCCTTCATCCACCACGCTAGTCACTTCATCGCAGAAGGCTATTGCTGGTTAAACACAATTTCTCCTTTGGAAATTCGAGCTGACTACACCAAATCATCTTCATGACTTTAATATGTTGGCAAATGTTTTCCAGGATTATTTGCTCCATCACCTTTCCGGGGATTGAGGAGAGGCTGATTGGCCTGTAGTTTTCTACATCCTCCTTCTTGCCCTCCTGGAAGAAAGGAGTGATGCTTTCTTCCAGCACTCAGGAGCTTCCCCTGATTGTCACAGACTTTCAACTCTAATTCAGACTGAGACCTTGGCTTCATCCGTTGGAACCTCTGGAAATGAATTTTGGATTATGCTGTTGTTTTTTTGTGTCTTTGTTCGTTTGGTTTTTTTAACCAATGCTAGAATATTCCTGTTAATCATCACTAGAATAACTTCACACATTCACACACGCATCACTCAGAAACAATGAAGAGAAGTATTAATAGTTAACTTCCACAAGTAACTTTTCTATCACAGTGCTTCAGGTGTATTCCTTCTTGTTTGTTGGAGTGTAATTGTTCAGAGAGCGCAATTTTGTTTCTTTATAACTTCTAACAAGATGTAGATGCTACATCTTGGATTGGATCTGTGAAGGTTTTGCAGAAATATACTTGAAACAAATATGTAAAAGCAAAATGCAGGCTGTATTATGTAATCCAAGGTGGTAATAGTCATTTAGCAAAGCCACATCAAGCTTACACTTTTGATACAGTAAAACTGTCACCTAATTTTCAACTGAAGCAGAGGAAAGCTTTCCATTTTGAAGACTCTTCTGAGGTTATCACTTTATTTTTCCATCCTTTTAAATATCTAAAGTAAATTTATATCATCAAATTTGATAGACTAAATCTTAGAAAACATCGTCTCCAGGGGGATCATAGGGCAACTTGTTTTAAGTGTGTGTCATACACAGATAGATTGAATTACCCACTGAAGATTCCTGTCTTTGTCTACAGACTATTGAGGGATGCTAGATAGCTAGTATAGACCAAAAATTAGCCTAAAGATCTCTAAAATTAGATGAGAGGATTACAGTAAGCTATTCAAATAGCTAAAAGATGAGCATTACCACTTCCATGTTTATTGAGTTACTTCTTTTCTGAAGATTTATTCGAATTATTAGTTGTTAACTAATTTACAAGTAAAAGTACATTTTGCACTTGCAATTACTTACTGGTGTTTTATTATTAGTAGTAGGACTTCTACAACTGCATTAAAAGCAGGCTTTCTGCATATGCTGTCAGTGAAAACAAGATGGCAATATAGTGATTTATTTTTACCATTGTAGGTAGATTTTGAAATAAATTTTTATTCATTCCATGATTCTGTGATCCTTGATATCATTTTGTTCAGGATTTTGAAGCCAATGAGTTGAGGAACAATAATCAGCTTAAGTATATCTCAATACTAGTATAGAGCACAATGAAAAGTCCAAACAATGATCTCTACCATCTCTACAATCATCTAAAATGATTCTAGTCAGAATTAAAATGTTGTGATTTAGTTTTTTAAATGTGTGAAATCATGCTGCCACATTCATGTCCAGGTACATAATAAAGGACTTAATTTTCTAAACTTTTGAGGATCTATTAGTTTCTGTGGCCACTTAAACTGCATATTAGTCACACGAACAAGTTCTGATCCTCTTCAACTTGTTGTTGATAAAAATGAGTAGTTATTAATAGAAATGTTAGTTTTGTGCACAGAGTAAATAACCATTTATTTCAGAATATGGTTAACAGCATTCCAATAAGCATTGCCACAACTGCATTTTTAAACATTTCTAGAAACTGAAGAATAAAATATTAAGAACGGCAAGTGTATCTTCTGGGTCAAACTTGTATTGAGGACTGGATTCCTAGTTTACCCATGTTGTGCAAATACTATGTATATTATGTAGTAGTTTCCTCTCTATCTCTGGGAGGGTGTGGCAGGTGTTCAACTTTAATACACTTAATGGTAGATCTTTAAGGGTGATACTAAGACTGAAAATTATGCTGTTCTGATGTGGAGGTTCTGTTCTTTTAAGTCTGCTTTAAATATCAATAGCTTTTGCACTCTGATTACATCCCTCAAGTTTAAAATAACAATTTTGAATTCAAAGTTATATAGAAAATGATCATTCTGATTTGGAAATTATATACCAGTATTCCTGTCTCCCGAATTCACAATATTACATAATATTAGTATGTTCATCTAATTCCTGAACCACTTACAAAATAATTGCATGGAATTACGAAAATTGAGCTTGATATACATTATCTCTTGTCATGTGTTACCTTTCTAGATGAAGAGGCATAATGACATAAAATAGTAGGAAGTTATCATGTGTCATCTTTCATGCTTTACTGAAAGTGTATGAACCTACATCTTTGAAGAAAAATCTGTTATTCCCAGTCCCGCATGTTTGTTAATAAACTTAGTTCTCACCTTTAACAATACTGATGGGCTCCTTCTTTATTTTATCATGCATTTCAAAAATGTGCGAATAGATATTAGAAAAATTTGTAGAGGCTGAAGAAGAATCTATTCTCTTAGCTTAAGGCAGGGCTCCCATGTATTCTTGTCTTGGAAGTAGTGCACCATATATAAAAAATACAGGTTAAAATAAGAAGAAAATTATTTCTATTGGGTTACTCATTTTGTTCTATGGTGCATCCAGAGATCAGGATTTGGAAAGGCTGCTAGTGAGAAATCATTCGTACAAGCTTCCAATTTTCAAGGAAGAGCAAATATTCAAAAGTATCTATTGTTACAGAAGTGTCAAGATTCCTTTGAAACGCAAAGTGGTTAATCTTGTATGGGAAGAACTTGTTGGCATTAGTATCACTAATGTTCTTATGCTACTTATAAACTGTTCATAAGCATGTTTTCATAAACTTTAGCTTACTAAGCATTTTTATTCTTATTTTTAGAACATTCAAGGTATCTCTAAACATCCAATTAGAATTACAAAGAAACAGCACATAAAAGGTAAACTATGTTTTTACTAAAATAAAAGGGCAATTTTTTTCTTAGTATTTTACTGAGTTATAGTATTTTAAAGCAGACAGATAGCTCCAGCATTAAAGAATAGAATAGATTATTAACGCTTAGTTATACATTATCGTTTAAACTAATTACTTTTTGTTGGTTGTTTCTGAAAAAAAAATTGTTGTTTCAGCACTTATATAAATAGTCACAAAATTTTATATGTTTTCTGTTTCCTCGACTGTCTCACTGTTTCTTTTTCTAGAGGAAATTATGCATCTCAACTCCGTTAAATATCCTAGGGATAATTTCATGTGTGTTCAGCTCATAAGGCTTTTCCTGAGGAGATGTTAAAGCTGGGTCATTTAAATCAAACTCACAACTGAAAACTGATAGTTAGATGTGTTGGTTTTGGTAACAGAAGTGGGTTTAAGGCCGATGATTCAGAGACAATCAAAGTAAAGTCTAGAAAAGAGAGAAACTCATAATAGTAGACTCCAATAAAAGAGAGATTTGCCAACATAAACTCTCCTTCTTCAACGCCTACAGCCATGGCTGGGAAATGCTGCTCATTTATTGCACTTGGTTCTCAGATAAGGGCAGGCTTGGCTTAGCTTTTCACAGCAATTCACTGCCTGCGTTTGAAATAATACAGATCATAAAACAGGAGTCCATTGAAGACAGTGACAAACTTTGACACCATTTTTATTTTACGTACCTGATTAATTTTTATACATTTTTTTAAAAAAGTTGTTATAAAAAATGTGGGAGCAGTGACTGTGTAAAGCTGAGCTGTTGTGTATAACTGTGGTACGTACGTCTTTCTCAAAACTATTCAATCAATTCTGTTAATGGTCTTATAATACGTGCTTATGAAAAATGTATTTCTAAGGTTTGCATTCCTGTATCAAGGCACACTTATTTTTTCTACTTCTACGCTGATCAGATTAATTCTGTTTTTCAAACCACCACCAGTTTCTACACCAAGACAAGTGGTATTCCCAGGATGCGCTGAGTTTCTAAAACCTGGTTACTGTACATTATTGCCATGTGATATTATAGGGGATTTTTGTCATTAGAATTTGGATGCATATATCAGCTGTAAGTTCTCAATATTGTATTCCCGTGCCACCTGTAACTCAGAATTTGGTTATTAACACATTGCTGTAGGATGTTCAAAGATAAGAAAATGTACCTTTTTTTGTTCATCTATACAAACCCTTCAAAGATAAGAAAATGTACCTTTTTTTGTTCATCTATACAAACCCTTCCTTATCTGTGTGCCTCCTTTATTAAGTGATCTGTGAATAATGTTAGTTATTGTAGACATTTATTAGCTAGTGTTTTGGGAGGGTTTGGATTTTGAAAAAGGAGGAGAAGTGGTACTGCAAGGATAGTAGAGATAAGGATGTTGCAGGACTGACAGAGTAAAATAATTGTGATGCTGGCAGTTGATGCTCTGCTAAGTTGCTTACATTGCCATTTCTATGTTTTTAGTTACATGTTTGGTATGTTGTTTTACAAACTCCTATGGTTTGCAACATTATATTTTTGGACTGAGATTTGGGAATTAAATGTCTATCTCCTCCCTAGGAAAAGAAGAGGAAATAGTAACTATTTCCCCAAGAACACTATTTGTTTCAAAAAAAGGATATACCTTTTTAGCAGCAGGTAAGATAGTATATATAATTATTCTCATACATATTAATGTTCACAGTTCTGTCATCTCTTTTCCCCTTCTCCTTTGGATGGCATATTTTACAAGGCTGTCAAATCCCTTAGTGTCAATTAATATTGTTATATGATGTATACTCCTTAGTGTGCTTTGGAAGTGGATGATATTTAAGCCTTGTCAGTAGAAACAAAGAGGTAATAAGATTAATTGACACCTGAAGGTAATGAAGGAATCAGACACCTTGTGATCTGTAGCTGGTATATAACTTCTTCAGGATGAGCTTTTTACAGGCATCTTGGGTTTTTTTGAGCATGAGGAAATGACTGAACAGACCAGACTTGAGTTTTAATTTGTGATAGTTTGGTTAAAATGCAGGTATGTTTTTATTTTAGTGCAATAGATTTATTTTAACACTCTGATTTCTAGATTTTTCCCATATTGAGTTAAGGATCCTTGCTGACTTATCATCTGAACCAGAACTTTTGAAACTGTTCCAAGAACCTGAAACCACTGATATCTTTTCCACACTGGCTTCTCAGTGGTAAGAGTAAATGTTGCATTTTTTGATAGTAATTAGACAAAATAGTAAGTATGACTTAAACTATTGTATTACTGTGCAGTGATAACAAAAGACAATTTTTTGCTACAGTATCTATTGTTAATACTGTTTTAACACTGTGAACTGGAATTCCTTTCTGTCTTTCTGAGCTTTTTCTGCTCCACTGTAGGAATTCCTATATATCAAAATCTTGCAATCCAACTGACCAGTATGAGCCTTGTGGCTAAAGCTGGTGCTGTTATATATTGGGAACAGTGCATGCTTTCTTGCTGTTCACCAGTTGTTTTTAAAAATCCAGAGCAGCAGTTAAGTAGGTTAATTGCTGAGAAAAATTGCAGAACAACTTTTCTCAGTAAAACTACAAGCATTTTTGAAACGTGATTGTTTATCCAGTAGAAATATTGGAATCAAATTATCTATGTACAAAAAACAGAGAAACTAGAGCTCCTGGGACTCCTTTGAAACTCCCAGAGTTTAGTGCTTCCACCTTCTGAAAGGCGAGGCAATACTTGGAAAAAGGGGTACTTCAGTAATTAAAAAAAAAAAATTCTCCATTCCCAGATTATTATTTACTGATCTCTTCAGCATGCAGATCAAAAGATTAACTATCAAAAAAGATGGAATATTAATTACTTAGCTCTTTGAAGGTATTTCTTATTACTGCTTGTATTATGCTGATGCCTAAAAATCTTACTTGAGACTGGGACATCCCTTGTACTCAAATGTGCAAGAACATTCAATAAGTGACAGGATAAATGTCAAGAAGCTTGCAGTTTGAATAGATAGATCATAAGAAGATGGAATAAAATGCTATAACATAAGCAGATTGAACAGAATGATGTAATGTAGATTACAACATGCAATTTTGGTATTTTTTCTTTGTTTCACTCTTATCTATTTTTTGTTGGAAGATTCTTAGCTGAAAATGAAAGCAAAAATAGGTAGGATGAATTCATCAGTCCTGGTCTAGCTCAATTCCTATCCTACAGTTTCTAAATTTTTGCAGGCATAGTCTTCCATACCACAGTATTTCCTACCCACTGCAATATTTGCTAATTTACTCTGAAGTAGTTCAAAGAAACAAAATGGAGCCCAACTTGTAATTATCCTGCTACTAACAGCTGAACTGACGCTTGAGGCATGTGTATTCTGGGAGAACACAACTCAAGCTCACAAACATCCCAATTAATCTAGCTGTGGAAAGATCCCCTTTCTCTTCAGAGTCACTTAGAAGCTTCTACTGGTATTATAATAAATTCTTAGCTCTAACATGATATCACTAGAACCTCGTGATGGAGTTAAATCCTTATTTTAGTTTGGAGGTATATTGCAAATGTATGCATGAAGATGAGTCAAATTTTGTCTCAACTCTGGGCAAGGCTCCAGAAATACTATTCTATTCAGCAACCTCACAGCTCTTGGCAGCCATCAACTTCTTATAGTTGCTACACAGTAACTTTAAATTTAATGAAACATTACAGGCAATATTTTTATCAGACAGAAGTGTCATGGTGTGTCTACAAAATCATTACATAATGATTCTCCTGACTCTCCTCTTAAGCTTCAGGAAGGCTAATGCTTGGAAGTAACTTTCTGTTGAATCTATGATATGACTGTTAGTAACTACAGAAAGACAAAAAAATGTGTTTAATCTCATCTAACCTTGGGTATCTGTTATATACTTGGAGAGGTATTCATTTGACCCATTGTTGATGTCCCCTGTGTAATAAGATCAATTGCACATTAAAAGCATTGACTTCTCACCATTGAGAACAAAGTAGATCTGGGGTGGCCAGCTCACATGTAGACATCTGTATTTGTTCTGACAAATTTAGTTCCTCCTAGTGGATCAGTTCCTTGTGAACTCATCTTGGGTTTTGGAATTTTGTCCTTTATTTTTTTAGCGCCAAAGAGAAGATAAAATCACGAGCTTCGCAGATACTTTCCCATTCCAAATACTTATTCATCTCTCATAGTTCACTATTCATGAATAAAGTCTTTAGGGCAAACAATTAGTTCATTGACTTTATTGTAGTTGATTCCATACCATTAGTATTAAAATGAATTATGAGAAGAAAAGCAAAATTGAAACCAAACCTTTCATCTCCTCTTGGTCTCCTGATTTTCTCTGGGTCTTAATCCTTTAAAATCTGTGGAAATGTTATACCAAGTGGCAAGTTGTATGTTTTATTTTGTTTGAAGGAATTGCACATGCACATTGTTGCTATTTGTAAATCTTGCATTTTGGACAATTGGAAAGCCTTGACTTTTTTTTTTTTTTTTTTTTTTTTTCTCTTTTTTTTTTTTTTTTTTTCTCCAAGGGACCTATAAAGAATGAGTTAATTTCTGAAGCTCCCTCAGATGACATTAATGTCAGTATCTGATAGCATTCCAGCTTATGAATGCATGCTAGTTGGTATCTTTTAGCAAGTTTTCTGCATCTAAAAACCCTTAGACTAATTAATGTGAAATCATAAATAGTAAATAATATATTATTGGACAAAAAACTGAGCCACATGCCAGAGTGCAGCCAAGGTTTATACCAGTTTGTTCACTTTTATTTTTTTAAGTTTCATTGCTTCTCCACTGAAATGTACCTCTATTCCTTAGCTGTCCTTCAGGCTAAAGCCTTCTATCTGAAATTGAACCATTTGAAAAACCTTTACAGGCTTTTTATAGCATTTGGCAGCAAATACACATGGTGGGCAGTTTCTGCAAAGGGGTAGCCCTATGAGTTTCTGATGGAATTAAGATCTCTCATATATAAAAGCTTTCCTCTTATAATTTGATTAGGCATGCCTTACTGTGACTCAGTGTATCTCTGGGACGCATCTTTCTTGGAAACCTGTTGGATCCATGTTTCTATTAAACATCATTCCTATGGAATCTTCACAGTGGTCAACAGTGCAGTGTAGAGATGTGTTAAGTGTATAACTTAGGAAAAACATGATAAAAGTCTTCAAATATATAAAAGGTTAATGCAGAGAGTTGCATAGAGAGAGAGCTAAGCATAATGAATGGGCTTACATTGTTCTAAGAGATGTTTCAGTTAAAGAAATCTTTTGAATACTAAAGGTAGGTAAATACGGTGATGGGTTACCTATGAGGGTTATGGAAGGCACTGGAAGCAATGACACAATTAGACAAATATTCCCAAGGATAGCTGACTCTGCAGGCTCTCACAACCATATTTTTATGACTCTATGATTTTACTGCAGATTGCATTAGAGCATTCAGTTGGAAATGGGATTTCTTTGTTCCAGTCCCATTTGGGTGATTATTTGTTTTTTATGTAGTGATTGTTTAGTTCTGTTTGTTAGAAGTAGCTACAGGGACAAAAGTAGAAAATTTATGACTCTCATCTGAACACTCTAAAGAGAATAGTGAGTACTTTCATGTTTGCTTTCCTTCTGAACTCATGAATTATGCGTTTTTGTTTGTTTGTTTTGTGGGGCCTTGGGTGATTGGTTGGTTTTTTTGCACAGTAGTCTCATTTCCATGTGATCTTGGAGAATGCCAAACCTAGCTTTAATTGGCATGCTTTAATTGCACATCAGTTGGAGTTGTGGCTGTGAATCCCATCAGGTGAAGAGATAACTGAGTTGCTGTCCCTCAGGAGCCAGGCTGGTAACTCTTCCAGATGTGGAAGATGTGGTACCTCTTCCACTTTATAATAAGAGGAAGCCAACAAATCCAAACCTGATAGTCAGAAGCTATCAGCGTGAATAATGATGCCATTGGATTACATTTCCTAGATTGGGTCCTACGGGAATTGCAGAAGTAAGGTGGGCTCAGAGTGGGTCTGTGATGAGCCACGTGCACAATGTAGAATTTTGGTAGCCTATTGAGCTGGCAGGAGGGATTTGTTCCCTGAGGTACCCAGAGAATTCAAGGACATCCTGGATTAAGGGGCCACTTAGTGGAGTGAAAGGGGTTGGTTTGCTCTTTTGGATTTCTTGAATTTTGTTTAGGTCTTGCAGTCCCTTATGGAACTGTCAGTATAGATTCATCAGAGATGGACTTCCACTGAGACTATGTAATAGAGAACTGCCCAGAAAATAAATGTGGGGCTACTGCTCTGAGGTGAGCATCATCCCAGTGGCCAAGTCACTTAAACTAAGTGGGTAGATTGAGCTTCAAGTGTCTGCTTTATGTTTTAGTCTGTAGAAGATTTTATGTTTTTATCCCGTGAGTGATTCCTAAGGTACACATCAGCAAGCTCCAACAAGATATTACAGCTATGTTCGCAGCCTCTAGTCATCTTAGTTTCTAGTTAGATATATTTGTGTCAAAATGTCGCAGCAGATTGATGGAAATATTTTGCCCTTTCTAAATTGTAACTATGAACTAAGATGTTAAAACGTGTAGACTATATATCCTCATAAACCAAGAGGTTTAGAGGAAAAGACCCTGTAAGTAGGTTAGTTACAAACGGATTGAAGTGAAAGTTCAGTACTTCTATATACAGAAATTTAGGTATGGGAATACCCAGGTGATTTAGAGTATCTATTAGCATATGAACAATATTAGCATGTGAAACAAAGAACATTCTCTGTCTCTGGAGATGTTCAAAACCCACCTGGACACGTTCCTGTGCAACCTGATCTAGGTGAACCCTCTCTGGCAGGGAGGTAGGATTAGATGATCTCCAGATGTCCCTTCTAACCCATCATTCTGTGATTCTGTCATTCTTGATCACATTATCTCTCTGAGGTTAAATCAGTACAAACTTAATATAGAAACATCAATAAATGTTGACTTTCCAAGGTAAATATACCTTTTCTGTAGATGATATTTACTATTTGAGAAGGGGAGAAATTCAGAAGGGTCTTTAGTAAATTGTTTACAGTATGATGTAATTGCAAGTATATTACTACTATAAGCTGTATTTCCATTTCTGTGAAAGCAGAAAGATAATTGTCTGTGTGCACAAAATTCTCCATGCAGTGACAAATTACCTAGGCATTTTCTGCCATATATTCTGTGCTATAGGTTGTCTGTTGAATCAGTGTAGAACCAGTGTAATGAAATCCATGTTGGTTTGTGCCTCAGAAAAATCCTGTTGCACTGTTGTAGCTTAGTATTTTAACTTTTGTACTCTGTAACTCTTTTCAGTTTGGAAATCATAGTATATGAATCGGAGAATGCACAGAAAGTTTACCCATATGCAATCAGTTTTTGTTATGTTCTGCAGCTAAAGAATAAGAGAGTAGAGAAATCTTAATTATCTCTGTTAAAAATACTTAGGTACTACTATGTAGTAGAGGAATATCTCTAATACTGTTCAATATGCAGATGTATTGTATATTAAAAGATAATTACCTGAATGATCTGATAACTGCCGCCACTCCACTATGAAAAGAAGCATTCTCTTTGAACTATTAATTTCTGCCTCTAAACTATAATTTAACCTGTACATATTAGCTACTGATGGTGAATTAAAGTAACAAGGTAATTAATGGATATTCTTTAAGGGTGATATTGACTCTGACTATAGCAATGAAAGAAAGATTTGTGACAGCTGTGTACAACATTTACTCTTAAGGCTATGCTTGAAAGAATACTGGAGAATTTTATAGTGGTCTAGTTGCTCCTGTCTCATTTTGAGATCTGAGCTTTGTAAAATCCAAACCACAAAATATCCCCTTCTCTCTCATCTGTCACCTGCTACCTCATATTCACGCTGTTAGTGCTTTCTTTTGGGTGATGGTGGAGAATAATATGAATAAATGTCCTTCTTCCAAGTATTGAATTTAACTTCTAGTAAGTACTGGACATAATAATTGCTCACCTTAGTCTATTTGGCTTTCAGAGAGTTTAAAAAAATGGCTGCAGAATAATAGGACATATCTCGTTATTTCTTTGTAGCAATGGCAGTTATTATTTAGAATAAGGAAGTGTGTAGCTGTTGTGGAATTCCAAGGGATTTATAAATATCTTTACCACCCATCATTTTGAAAAAACATTCCTTTCCGTTTTAATAGTGTGGGCCGGGTTGGCTGACACTTTAAGACATTGAAGAGTCTTTAGCCTACACTCTCCTTGCCAGAACCAGAGGAACTTGAACACTTGATTTCCAATAATCTTGGAAACTGCAGGCTGTTTACAAAATGTACTGAACATAGAAGTCCATCTTTCCTCAGCTGATGTGTATGTGGGATCATGGTAATATCTGTTCTGAACCATTTTGGTAGGAGACAGATATGCTGATTTCGGAAATTACTCACCAAAAAGCCTGGAGAGAAATGAAGCACAAAACTACTTGGGATTACTGTATCAGAAGGACAAGATAAGTTTAACCAGATTTGAATAAAAACACCACAGTGCAGAAAGGTTTGTTTTGTTCTTTGCAGACTATCTCGGGAAGCGGGGAAATATTATCTTTAGCACCTGCCATGCAGGGGACTCAAGGAATAGATCATATCTAATAAAGGCAAGGTGAGCCAAACTGTTTTACACTGGCAGCTGGTCCAGCAGGAACTATGGCAAAATGGGGACTCTTGTTTTTCCAGCCACTTGGCAATTCAGGATACTTCCTGACAATAGCTCTATCTGTTGATATCCTGCTGAGTTCTGAAGAACACCGGAAATAAGCAGAGAGGTATTTTGGATATTCCTGAAATAAATGAAAATAAGTCCTCAGGGGCTAAACTATACAAAAAGATAGTGTACTGGATCTGTTTGAAAAAGATAAGGTCAAGTATGCACAAATGCTGATGGTAGACTGACTAAATATATATACACTTGCCCATAACCTTTCTATACAACCTTGTTTCAAGTACATTCTTCGTATCAAATAGGTTAAAGATTCATCCTCAGCAAAACACTGTCTTAGGCTACTTCATATAAATTTACAGTGTAGCAGACATTGATTTGAGTTAAGCTGCCAACTCCCTTAAATAGCAAGAGCAAAGGCCGGTAAATTAGGAATGAGGTAAATAGATTTTTTTAGAAGTGAAAACCACATCTGTAGCTGAATGTTTTTTAAACAGGTATGAATATTTGTGCTTCTATAGTAATTTTATGAAAATATTATCAACAAGCTCTTGAAAGAGCCACAATTAATCAAGAGATGTCATCTGGGTGATTAAGGAATAATGAAATAATCATGCTTATCCAGGTGGACTTCTAACAAGGAGACAGGAAGAGCTTCAACTCTCCTCCCATCCCTGTTAACAGACATATGGTTACAAGGTACAGCCACAGGGTTACACAGCTCTCTTTTTCCCCAGTTAGAGATCTCTCAGTTTTGTTCATTGTTTAAATAATGAGATATACCAGCTTAGGACTCTTAGAACTGAATCTTTGTCTAAAGACTTTTTAGGTAGTCCAGGCTGGCTTTTTTATATACTTCTAATCAGATATTAGAACATGTAGTCTCTTGGATTAATTTCTCCCCTTTTTATGAGCTTAATGTCAAGTCTAAAATGAATTTGGGTTAAATGAGGAGAAGCTGAGGGAACTGGGGTTGTTCAGCCTGGAGAAAAGGAGGCTGAGGGGAGACCTTATCGCCCTCTGCAACTACCTGAAAAGAGGTTGTAGGGAGGTGGGGGTTGGTCTCTTCTGCCAAGTAACAGGCGATAGGACAAGAGGAAGCAGCCTCAAGTTCACAGAAAGGGTTATCAAGCATTGGAACAGGCTGCCCAGGGAAGTGGTTGAGTCACCATCCCTGGAGGTATTCAAAAGACCTGTAGATGTGGTGCCTAGGGATATGGTTTAGTGGTGGACTTGGCATATAGTCGGCATATAGTTGGACTCAATCTTCAAGATCTTTTTCCAACCTAAATGGCTGGAGGGATTCACTTCATACATTGCAAAACAATGAAATCCTTGGTTTTTGGAGTTGTGATGAAGAAGAGACATTCCACATAAGAGATCCTGAAACTATGTTTTGTAGTATTAAGACACATTACAAGCATACCTACTCTTCACCATTAAGTACTTTGGGTGACTTCTAGAATCCTACCTTTGTAGAGAGCAAAGAAAAGTTTTCATGTGTATTATGTGGCAGTCCCCTTAAGTAAGTGTAACTGAATATCCTGGCTGGAATCTCTATTTAGAAAGTTTGGCTGAAGTTTGGCTCTGGAACTCAGCCAGTATTGATTTGCTGTAAATCTGGAGCTCCTAAACTCGGTACTACCTGCTGGGATTCTCACTAAGGTTTAACATAAGATTCCTTTCATTATCATTGGATTGCCTAGTTTCGTAATACTATTACATTTTTAATTAGGTTCAAGGCTTCTGCTTATTTTTCTTTTGTGACATAGATTCTGAAGAAACAATTTTTGCAGTGTTTTTAACTGAATAATTATTAGTACTCATCCATCATTCTGTTTGTTTATGTGTTTCTTAGGATTGCTCTCGAGAAATTTTTTAAACCTATGAGGTACTTGTAGAGCTTGAATTCCTGTGAGAATAAATGTGGTCTCTTATGGTAGGAAAAGATGCTGACAAGGTGACAGCAGTTATGCAGAAACAGAGAAGCATTCAGAAGAGAATCTCTAAGAAAAAGTAAGGCAGAATCTCTCGCACTGCTGCTCAGTGCTTTATGCTTCCTAAGAGAGTATGCCTGGTCTGACACAGCAGTAGGGGACTAGAAAGACCTTTTTGGTCATAAAATAGTTTCAGGTGACTATGTCATAAACTCCCTTTTATAGATTGGTAGGGTCTCGACTTAAAACGAGTTGTAACCGTGTGCTATTGAAGAGCTCTTGAATTCCCCATTCCTCCTCTGGCTAGAAAACTCCTTTTACTTTCTACCTTATATTTATTCCTACAGTTTATATACCCAAATTATTCTTGCCAATGTTGCCTTTTAGCTTTATTAGCTATCCTTGCCCCCCAGTGTTTGCTTTGTATAAATACTTCAGGAAGGCAATCAGCTGTGTTCTCAGCCCTTATTCTTTAAGGAAACAAGACAAGCTTTCTTAGGGTATTTGTCATCAAAATACCTTAATGAATTAGTATTAGGAACAGCTAGTTATGACTACATGGAATTCCACATATGTCAATTTGTATTTCTTCTTGGCAAGGAAGTTGAGCCTCCGTGACACCGATTGTTTCACTAAAATGCTTTAGTTACCAAAGCTAGCTTTTTTAGGTAGCTCTGAAAACTGCATCAGAGCACAGCTTCAGGAATACTTGCATCATGGTCCAGAAATGTAACTTGATTTTGGAACAGTCGTGAATCTGGGCTAGCAGAGTGATGAAACAAGGAAAGAATGACTTGAGCGGCTACCTTTATTCTAATTAATTTAGTGCCAGGGATGTTCCTGGTTGCTGACACTCAGAATTTGGGTTGGTAAATTGATCCCTGTCATGGTTGCGGCTCCTGATCAAACAGTTCCTGGGGACAGTTCCTGAATTAGCATGCACGAGGGATTATTTCCAGCAGGCTGCTGGATACAGCACTATGTTTTAATGATAAGGGAGTTTTAAAGTATGGATATGTAGTGCTGATTTCCAGATAGCCCCAATGATGCAGAATATTTATGGGCTGGTTTAACTTATTAATAGTGACATAGTCAGTGTTGACTTTCACATGCTTGATTTTTCTTCCTCTATTCAATATTCTGGTATTTTACTACCACCAAATTCATGTTTCTTGAACATGGTCACCAAATTATTTTAACTACTCCAGATAAAATCTCCCCAGTGTATTGTACAGGAATAATAGTGTTGTCCTGTCATTGGAAATAGCTCACTTGACATATCCTGAGGTTGCATTTGTTTTTCCACAAATAAAACAGCTTGCAGAAAAGTAATAGTCTCTATTATTCTTTAGACTCTGTGGAAGGGTTTATTTCTCAAGCTGTGTAGTGTGTAGGGGATAGCTTCACAATTACTACAGTCTGGAGGGGGGAAATTGTGTCAGGGTGCTACCTAATTTTGTTCCTCTCTGCTGTGTTGGAGAAGAGTTTGCTGTGAAATAGCTTGGAAGACAAGCTCTAAGATATCTATATATTGCATTCCTGTTTCTCTTTTCTGTCCTATTATTATACTCACATTGGAATTAGACAGTGTTTTATATCTGCTTGAAAACATCGTGAAATCAACTGTAATTGTGTCCTCAGATTGTGTCTCTGGTTTCAGCCTAGGAGTATTTAGCCTGGTATGTCATTAACAGTAAAGTTCGTTACTTTTATTTAAATTTCTGTAAAGATAACAGATTAAATCATTGTTCTGAAGAAGCATAATTGTTTAAATCAGGCTTGTTTGCATTAGGCAAAAAGCACTAATTCTAGACTGAGATTTTCATCTTTCTCTCAATGAATATCACTTGTGAAATATGTCTGTTTCTTAATGAATGATTGTAGTAACTGTTACATTTTTGCAAAATAAAAGAATTGTACTAAGGGGTACTCCTCAAAAGATCCTGACAGGAAACACTTGAAAATTGTGGCATTTGCAAATATAATATACGTGATAGCTGTAAGGCTTCTTGTTTTGCCTTTGGAATACCTTTGTGAAGTAGCTCTGCCTCCAAAATGAGGGTTTCAATATACATATATATATATTTGAACTTTTCCGTTGAGATATAGGATCTAGATTTTTGCTTGTGATGTTTAATTATTGCAGTATATCTTTTCAAAGAGCATTCATGCAGTGGTTTAACTATCGCTTTCTCCACCTACTCCTTTCTACTCCCCTGTCTCCCATTTGCACTCCCCCCTCCAAAAGAAAAACCCAAAACAAACTACTGTAAATGCTGAAATTTAGTAAAGGGAGGGTGTTCAGTTTGCCTTCTCAGAATCAGAGTTTTAAAACATCTTAAGCTCTTGAGTTCAATGCCTCATGGGTGTTGGTGTGGAATATTTTAGCAGTTTTACTTTTGCAGCAAAGCAATTTCTGTCTGTTTTGAAGGCTCACTTGCAATAGTTGGTATTAAAGAAATCTAACACTTGTCTTGCTTTGCACTCTGACAGATTGTCTGTATGGCAGCTTGTGGAAATTTCACCTTGTAGTTTACAGTCCCTTGGAGAAGTGCAGCTGTGACATTTGTTTAGACTAGCAGATAATAAGGCAGAGGGAATAAAGTCTTCAGGAAGCATAATGGCTTTTGTTTTTAGAAGAGCCAAAACAATAGCTTTAAATAAATGCGGTTGTTAACTACAAGTTTAACCAGACAGCTTAATTTTATCTCACTTTGGAAGCTTATTATTATTGCACATTAAATGCTTTCTTAGGATTCTAGAACAAATGAAAAATAAAGTTTTAGAATTGTCACTGCCACAACTAGCACACAAACTAGTGAAAAAGCAAACCCTGAGGAGGCTGGACAGTCCTCAGTTGTTTTGTGGTGTCTGATAACATTTGGCGTGGCTAATTTCATAGAGAGCTGTCTCCAAATAGTCATCTCCTTCTAGAGTGACTTAGATAAAATGCTACATTTTATGAGCACACTCCAGAGCTTAATAAAATTGTTCTGTTTGTTTCATTTAACTCAATTAGCTTGACCTTTAGTGTAAAACTAAATCTTGATGAAATCAAGAATACTTTTGCCTTTAAATCACTGTGATCATAGCATAGTAGAAATTTAAGCTGGAAGAAGTGATTTTAGTGAAAATTGAAAGAGATGGGATATCCGTGGTAGTGTTCAAGGCCAGGCTGGATGGGGCTTTGAGCAATCTGGTCTAGTGGGAGGTGTCCCTGCCCATGGCAGGGGGGTTGGAACTCAATGATTTTTAAGGTTTCTTCCAACTCTAACCATTCTATAACCTCTTTGCAGAACCCATTTGTTCAAGACCCTCATATATAGCATGACTGATTTCTTCCTGTTTTGATGGCCCTACCAAGATATTTCAAAGTCTGCTACTTACTTTTTTCTGAACAATGTAGATGCAGCTTAATGTAGTGTGACATCTCCCTTCTTCCCCTGCTTGTTTTTCCTGAGCAAACTGTACATTATTTTAACAGTGTTATAGCTCCATGTTTTTGTTCTGTGTAATATCTGAGATGGGAGTTACATCACCTTTGGATAATATATTAAGATCTCTGTTTCCTCCTACTTCACTGGTATTTGTCTAAAGGCTGCTCTGATGGTGCATCTATTTCTTTATAAGGTTATGAGACTTCTAACAAGTTCAAGATGGGTAATTTTGATATTCCTCTACAACTACCTGTATCATCTCCCAAAATGGACTGTGTTCCTTCTTAGATATTTGAAGCCTCTTACAGAAAAGATTAAAAAGTAGATGTGATAAGTGAAGATCTCCAAGAGCATTCATTTGCATTTGACATTATTCTTTTATACAGATGGCTTCTGGCAAATTTTATGCCATCCCAATTTGTATAGACCCCTTAATCTGTTTACATTTATTTGTTCTTTCAGTGATGTTCGCGCTGTTGCTGTTCACACTGGCACCTGAAGCTGGGAGTTAGTTACCCTGACTTCCTTTTATATGCTCATAGACCCGAAGATCCTAGAATAAGAATGTCCTCTAGTTAATTCATACCTTCAGCAATCACATAACTCAGAAATAAATATCACTTGTCCATGTAATTCACTGTATAAGAGAGACTGAGGATATGAGGGGAAAGCCCTTTTTTTTGTTCCTGTTGGAGTGGAAGAGAGAAAAGGTGCAGATGATTGCAGAGCAGGATGTGCTCTTTCAAGCACCTTCACTATGTCAGGGACTTTCTGCTCTGACACATGTCCAGGATTGTGCATCTTTAAAGAAAAATCTCTAAGTGACCTTTTGTTTTGTTAAGAGCACTGAAAATAAATGCTATCTAATATAGCTCTTCAATATCCAATATCTGGGACATCAACATGTAGGTAACTATCTTACTGAAAATAATGGATCACTTCACTCCCAAATGAATCTTTCAACAAATTGTTACTGATGATAGCTATAACTTATGCATGACCTTGTTACTATTTCTTTATCTGATTCCCTGCTACTTTAAAATGTAGGAACAGAAGACTTCTGGGCCACAGAGCAAACTGCAAAGACACGTGTTTATCTTCTGTAAAATACATGAAAGTTAGGTACGCACTTTAAAAAAAAGTTGAGGAATAATGAAAAAAATCTTCGAACAATGGACTATAGGGGTTACTCAGTCAAAATAAATTATGTTATGATTAACGACTGGAAGGACTCTTAAAATCCCACAGTGCTTCTGGAGTCTTGCAAAAGAGTTTTATAGCGGTTATAAAGCTTTTACTGGTGCTAAATAGATGAAAAACAAATTAAAATGCAGTTTGGTAGGGTGCTATACTAAGTGGGAGAAGGGACATGATGACAATATTGAGCTGGCTGTAGTGAAGGAAGAACATCAAGCTGACAGTGCCATAGTCTTTCATTCAAAGAAGTTGAACACAACCAAAAGCTTTTATGAAAACCTCTAAACTAAATAAAACACAAATTTAAATTCCCTGAGTGGGAGCTTGTGACTCTCTCCCCTCCATATTTAAGTACATGACCACTGTATTTGCATGAGACATCCCTGCCAGAGATTCTCCAGCGTATGCAGTGGCCACTGAAAGACAGCTCTTCCTTTCCCAATGCCAAGGTGGGAATAAATAAGCATGAAATGCAGACCCTGCGTATTACCTTTTAGATTCCTCACATCTCCTCCTCCTTATCCAGTGTAGTACTTAAGATATCCCAATGCCCTAGTTTGTTGATTACTTTATTGGTGCATATCCTTGGGTGAGGAGTTTCTTTGTGTTATTCTGTAACCTTATATCTCACTTATGCAAACCAGGTTATGATAAGCATGCAAATACAAGCATTTAACATAACATCTGAACCAAACTTGAGAAGTGTTTAGAAGTGACATAGATAAAAAAATTAAAGAAAAAAAATTACTTAATGTATACTTAAGTTACATCAGAAAGGTCTATCTTTGTTAGCTGTTTCCCCTGCTGTTTTCCTTCTGACAAAATGTTCATCTGCGTTTCAGTCTTTGTGGATGCTTCTTTCCTTTTTTTTTTTTTTAGAAAAGCATCTTATTTCCACTTTTCTGTGCAACCTAGACAAATTACATTTTTCATCCTGTTGTCTCTATGCCCTTTTTATGAGGAAGACAATCTAGCTACATTTTATTTAGAACAGAGTTGTGTAAATGGCACATAGTTATGGAAGGCGTATATGTATAGTTATATATGTGGTTTACACTGGAGAAACCGTACATTAAAACTATGTATGATAAATATATCTTGATGGGTTAATTGGTATACCTCATACCTGGCTCTTGATTGACATGTGAGGTAGTAATCTATTTTGATATGATGGTGGCTTCAGGGAAACTTGTTTCCCAACATCTTCCTTCTCTGTATTTTGTAACACAGATGAGCCAGGCAAAAGCTGTTCCAAGATCACTTCCACGTGTTACCTTAAAAATGTCTGAGACAACTTTATGCCTGAGCCTTGTCAGCATTTTCCATTAGCCATGGAATAGCAGCTTTCAAGAAAAAATGCTTATTCTTGCGCATTGCATTAACAGTTAGCAGACTAGATTATGTGTAGCCAATCTTTTTCATATGTTTAGGATGCTGACATACATTGTGGTATATATTCTGCTTGCCTTAGGTATAATAAGGCAAATGTAATTGAAAAAGTAAGCTTTCAGAATTTACCTCCTAAATGATATATCCAGTGGCAATACCACTGTAAAACTAAGCTTTTCTAAAGCTTGCGGTTGTCACTAATTATATAAACTGTCTGTACCAGTTTCATATGCCAACACAAAGTTTCAGGCACAAACTTACAAAATATACAACCCTCATCTACTATTAAATAGCAACAAGTGATTAAAAATGAGAGATTTATATAGTTCACTGATTAAATTTTTTAAAAAGCTGTAAAAGCAGTCAGATGAATCAATGTCCACTCATATATCCACTCATTTATTGGACACTGATGACCATGTATAAAACGAATTTAATGGCACTCCATCTCGTTTCCCACATCAACAGCTCACAGCTAGGACTTGGATTAATTGGCAGATGCAGGAGTGTGGCCAAGAGCTTTGTGCCTGTTATGACTGAGCTTGGCTTGGCTGGAGTATAATGCAGATCAAGGCAATGCATGTCTGCCAGATATTGTGTTTGAGAAGTTTGTTCTGCCTCTTCCTGTACATAAACAGACGATTTCCGTCACCATACAACATTTCCCAGAAATGCTGAAATGTCTTATCGCATTCTTTTAAGGCTGATTTCCTTCCATTTCTACCTGTTCTCAAAGTTTTATTTTGGCATTGCTCAAACTTTATGCCCTGTGGCCTCTGATTATTTTTAGTGTGTGTTCACGTACTTTATGCTGTGTGTGCTCATTTTTGTATACTAAAACTTGCATTAATTCTTTTTAATACTCCTGTCAGGATTAAAAATAAATCTATCCAGATCTATACTCTGTATTAAATGTGTTATTCTAGCTTATAGTTAGGTTTTTTGAAAATTACAGATATGTTTGCCATATTTTTTTTGGATATAAAGAAAGTTGGTATTCATATGTTTTGAAGACTTAATTCAGCAGAAATTCCTTGAGATGTCCATTAGACCCCATTTAATATATGAAAACATACAGTGAATTCTGGAGAAATTATAGAAAATGTTCAAGACACTATCTCTGAAAAAGTAAAAAATTACATATAGCTGCTTTTAAGTTTTATATCTGCACTGTATGTTTCTTACTAAGAATTTGCTCTTATCCTTTTCCACTCTTTCACTAGAAATTTTTTCTCCATTTTTTTTCACTCTAAGATTTAGGCATATATTACCTTCTAGGCATACAACAGAGTTCTTAGTAGAAACACCTTTTCAAAGAGTTTGTACATCTCTACTCCCACTATGTTTGTCAGATTTTCTACAATTTTTAGCTGTAAGTTGTTTTGCTCTCCTCACAGACCTTTCCAGATTGTTTAGCTCTGCTAACTCTTTCCAAGAATAATGAGTTCTGTTAACCTGTAACATCTTCCAGCACTGAAGTCTGTCCTTTATTCTACCAAATAGATGTGTATCAAATAAAGTACTATAAAGTGAAGTACTTGCAAAGCAGTACTAAACAAAGAAAGGTAAAGGACAAACAAATTGGAAATGTGGAAATAGACAGAGACAAGTATGCAGGCAAGGATAAGAATGTAGGAGGTGAAATATTGCACATTTGGAGATGGTAAGTCAGGAGGAATTTGAAGATGATGATAATATTGATTACAAACTTGAACAAATAGCGTATTTGAGAGAGAGAGTAATGAGAAAGATGTCATAAAATGGAAAAATATGTTCCATGGTAGAACTAATAACTGCATATATAGTTCCTGCAGGACTTAAATTTCCACAACAAAACCTGCAGCAAATTCTTTCTTCCTTTGAGCTTTTTTTCTGCATGAATTTCTATTACATTGCATTAACATTCTTCCTGTTCCTCTACACATACATACAGTACTGGGTGAGCTGAAGTCTGCCTCCATGTCACTGTCTGGGTCCAGCAGCTAAGGCTTTTTTATGCCCATTTAGCTTCCTTTTTCCTAAATTCAAGTTTATTTGAAAACAATGCATCTCCACTATAGATCTGTTTTTCATACCACAATTCAGTGCTGAGTACTTTCATGTATTATGTAGCTTGCTTAGAGATTGTAGCTTAAAAATTTCTTACACAAGAGAATAACAATATCAATATCAATTTTCAATATTGTGATATTCCATGATGAGTCCAAAGCCAAAATAAAAGTTTTAACTTTAAATATGTTCTCACAGTACCCACTAAACAAAATTAATTATCACAAATACAAATTTGTTTGTAGAGGAAACAGGCTCAAGAAGAAAGCCCACTGGGGATTTCTAATGTGGCTGCTGCATTTCTGAGAAATTGCCCCCCTCCGTCTCCCTTTTGTTATTCAAAGGAATAAATAGTCTTCACTTCAGACTGCAGGAATGCCAGTCTGTATTACAGAAGGGATCAAGCATCCTAGATAGAAACCAATCATTGTCAATACAAAAGAAAAAAACATTTTCATTATTAGAAAAAAAAAGGAATATTTTTGATAAATGACTTCTGTTTGTTCAAGCACTTGTAATTTATATGGCAATTTCATACTTTTTTTATTCTGGATTCTTGAATGTGCTACATAAATTTACAGATATACAGAGTGCTAGATGTAATGAGTGCCAAGAGCTAATGTTTCCCACTCTGACACACTAGGAGGTGTTGACTGACCGTTTTGTTTTTAGCATTAGAGTAAAAGAAATATTTGACATTAAGCTTTGAAATTTTAATAGCTTCTCATGTATTTCATGACTAACCAAAGATCAGGAAATGTTAAGTGACTGCTGTGGTTGCCATGATCACATGATGCATGTACATCTGCACTGATAACTGTGTTAGGCAAGGTTTTATTGTGATTGCTTTCAATGGAAACATAGGATCCTCCTCATGACACTGCCTATTGTGATTACAGCAATACATCTATTTATGTTTTTCCCAGTCAACCCTTTCAAGTTGAAGGCTTGGATGATGCAAAATCATCCTTAAAATCCTAGCAGTGGGTCTTGCTGTGCACATAATCAAGTTCGTTCTAGTGTCTTCTTTTGCCGTATCATCTGTAGAACCACCAGTCCTGCGCAGCAAGACTCTTATCTTGTGTCTTCCTCACTATTGTGATCTGATAAGTGTGTATGTTTCTCTACAGATTTCCATGACTTCTTACCCACTGTGTTTTTTTTATTATAGTCCTCCTTTTTCAGAGAAATGAGCAGCTAACATACTCACCCTTTGCTGACCCCTTGGCTCTCAGTTGTCTCTAGCCTCAGACTTGAATAAATCTTCAAGTAAACTCTATTGCTGTACTCCTATCTCTTGCTTTCTCCAGGCCTCTAGTTCAAATAAATGCTGTATCAACAAAGCAGTATTACATCTTGCAGTGTTTCCCTAGTTTGAGCATTCTTCAGTCTTGTTTCTTCATCTCAGAAAGGTCCTCAGGTAAGATCTACTGTCTTACCAGATTCAATTTTTCCTCCTGATTCTGGATAGGTGCTTTCTCAAGTGTTTCTCAAGATGTTTCTCAAGTGCCAGGTACTTCAGGAAATTCCTGCTAACTTTCTTCCAGAAGTTGCTTCAGGAAATCCTTAATGATGTCTAGTTTCCTAATTCTGCACTTATTAGCTCCAATTGCCACTTTGTCCTCTAATTCAGGTACATTTGGGAATCTCAACCTGCTTTATTCAAGAGCCACGAACTTTTGGCCTGGCATAACTTGGGTGGCAAATTATAAGAGCCTCCAACTACCAGAATGATTTAATTCATCTCTATGTTCCAAATATAATTTGTGTAGGTATTTGTTTTAAGAGTGTGAGTAGATGATCGAGATGCACTTCCATTTAAACCAAATGATCGATATTCTTCAGTGCTGGCAATTGTCATTCTTTCTGAAGCTATGTTTGGATAAGGAAAGCATAGGTGGCACGTACTTGACAATTGCAGAGTCCTAGGATTTTATTTGCAAACTGCTAAAGCCATTAGCCCTTTTGTAGGACTGTTTACATCAGCTGGTGACTGAATGGGAACCGGGAAGGATGATGCTTTGTTGGGAGTAAACTAGCTACACTCTCTAGTGTAAGAAACAGCCGTGCTGCTGTTTTGTGAAGCATGTCTATTGTGGAGCTCTGTAAGACATATGGAGAGATTCAGGACATGCTTTTATCAGTCATCATTCTTGATAAAAGGTTGGATATTCCAATTAGTGGAGCCCTCATATAACCTTTGTTTAAATAAGCAATAACCTTTAGATCAGATTTATGCTTTGAGTTTCTATATTCACCGCGTCTTGAAGAAATGCTATTGCTGAAAAGATTTAATTTTTCTCATATTGAATCCCCTTCAACCTAAAGAACTAATAACATAGTAGTAGGAATTCTGCTAGCCAAGAACTTGATTGAACAGGAAAGGAGAAGATGAAGATTAAAACAGTTTCATTTACTATAGACTGTCACCACCAAAATTTGTAAAGAAGTTGTGCATTCCTGGCCAAAGACAAAAACCCTTAAACTCTTCTGCTGTTATTAAATGGCTATTGACTTTAAATACATTTTCTGTGGGGGTAGCAACTTAAATTAGTTTTAACTGAAAATCTATGATGTTTGCTTGTTTGTTTGTTTGTTTGTTTAGGAAGGGGATTCCAAGTGAACAAGTGAAACACGCTGATAGAGAACAAGCAAAACGTATAGTTTACTCAGTGGTTTATGGAGCAGGTATGCATTTTTAGGAAAAAAACACAGCTACAGTAGATTCGTAGTTTATATGTAATTATATGTAAGTGGACTGAATTTCTAAAGGTAAGTCAAAGTTTGTCAGTATTACATTTTTATTTTGATCAAGGACTATTAGATTATCCACCCAATATCAAAATTATCAAGTTAATGCAACCACATTGACATGTACAAATATTATTCTGATTTCCTATTTATTTGCTGCTGATGTAACTGAAGCATTTGTCTTTATCTAAAATGAGTTTTATTTTGAGTGGACTTCGCATTCTGTCGGTGTATCGATAGAGATGAGAATAACTGCAATGAAATTAAAAGAACTCCAGTATTGTCTCAAAGCACATTTATAGAACCACAGAATGGCTGAGGTTGGAAGGGTCCTCTGGAGGTCATCAGTTCCATCCCCCTTGCTCAAGCAGGGACATCTAGAGCGGGACCTGGACTTGCCCAGGACCTTCTCCAGATGGCTTTTGACTGTCTTCAAGGATGGAGACTCCACAACCTCCCTGGGCAACCTGTGCCAGTGCTCAGTCACACTCCCATATGAAAGTGTTTCCTTACTTTAGATCTCAATGTTTGCTGCTATTTCTTCACAGCTGCAGAAAACCTGCAAAAATCCACACTGATACCTGTTCTGCCCAAGTCCCACCCAGGTCCTAGACATTCCGCATACTTTCCAAAACTGCCTACCATTTCTTAAATGATGTCTAACTCTCCTTATGCTTCGTGCCTAGAATTATGTTTTCTGGGTAGAGAGATGCATATGTATTATCAGCCTACAAGCTCCTGTGAATTTGTTTTAGTGAATAGCTAACTAAACTTTATTAGCTAACTTCTGCAAAAATCCAAAAGCTCTACAGAAGATGAGTACTTGGAAAACTCATTTAGGAAACGAGAGCTCTAGATTGCACACTTTATTTAACTTGGAGGAACTTAAAACTGCATCTTGAATTCTTGGGTTAGAATGCTTTCTAAACCCTCTCTCACTTTGAGTCACCAATAGTCTTTGAACCAATGCCAAGGGCATTCAGTTAATTGTTTAGGGCATTCAACTGAGAAGGAGAAAAACACCTCGAATTTTGTCTCTCCAGGATATCTATTTTATGTATAGGGGCATTTATAGACTCTATATACACATATAAGTGTATATATATATTTTTACATTAAGCTATATTGCATTTTAAATGTATGTCTTTAAAATCTAAATCAAAAAGCCCAGCACTAGCTCCCTGCAATGTAAATTCAGACCTTCCTATGGTGAGACTGGATTTGAATCTCCTATTTCCAACCTGAATGTTTTCATCACTAGATTGTTTTACAAAATGCAATCCTTAGCACCCCTGACCCTTGGTCCACGCAGATGCTACACATTTCCTACCTGTTCCCTTCACTCTGGGTGAAACAGGCAGATACCTGACTTATTCAGACTGAATCACCACAGGCTGAATGCCCTGTAGGTCTGTATACACTCCGTGGTGGAAAGGAAATGCCTCAGTTACTGGGGCTAGAGCCTCCCTCCGTAGATCCTACATCTATCTATTCATGCTATAAAGAGCTCAGATGATTAGATTAAGCAGATTGTATTGGCACTCCTTCACTTGCTGTGTACCAGGCACTAAAAATTTCAGTGAAGCAGTGCTTGTTTTAAGTATCTCACTTACTTGTTTATGCTTTGTCTCCTCCTCTCTCAAATGAGGACAGCTGAAGTACTTGAAAGATAATAAGATGCTTCAGTTCATTGGCAGTGTGATCAGATCCTAATTAAGACGTAACATGGAGTGCTATCACTAAACTGCTTAAATGGAAACTGGGCTGAAAAAACCAAATTATTAGATACCTGAAATTGATGGACTGGATTCCACCCACAGTTTGTCTCCCTTCAAAAAATGGGTAACTTTTCATTGAGGAGACATTTTTATACAACTGAAGAGTTTGAATAGTACTTACTTATTTTACTTCTTTTGGGATTGAAAAATACAGAAGCGTTTCCTGAGGAGCTTGCCTATGTTATGTTTACTGGTGTCAATGGAAATCTTTAATGTAGTAATCCTTTTTTTTTTTCCTTTCTATTTGCTTAGTTTTAGGTTACACTTGGTTCATGTTTTCAAGGTCTTTTCTATAATCCTGGAGGACAGAAAATAGTATAATAAAGGAAGAAAAATCTCATTATGTCTAGGAGTTGGTACTTTAATATATACACCAAATATTGAGAGGGATGACGGTATTATAGTCTCTTGCTTGGTTTGGAGCAATCAAATTCACCTGCTTCTGTCTCAATCATCTTTTAAAACTAAAGCAAAGACAACTTAAACGTCTGTAAGATAAGTAATTAATTCCATTCAATGGCAGCATGTTCAATGTTCAGTATGACCTGAATTGATAGAGGCGTGTCAAGATGTTTAAATGAAAAGCAGAGAAATTAATGATACATTCAGTTTTGGAAGATGATATTACAGAATGGAGAACACAGAGAACACAGCGACTCACAGGCTGTTGCTGACAATTCCCCTGGCACAGATACCTCAAGCAGAGTGCTCAGGGAAGCTTTAGTGTGCTCCTGAGCCTTGCCTCACATGGCCCTGTGCTGCTGCATTGTGGAACGAGATCTAACACAATTACATGGCTGTATATTCCCCTCTCTTTGCTTCCCAGGAGCTGAATTTACCTGGAACCTTTCAGACTTCTTGACTGATATCATGGCTTAATTTTCCTACTGTTTTACGGAATACTTTTTTCTGTATATCAGTAAATTTTAGGTGGACAAACTTAGATGTTACAGTTCTCTGAGTAAGCCACAGCAGTCTCCTAGCTGTAAACAGTATGTGCTTTAGCAAATGGATTTGTCATTTGCTGACCTGGGAAGAAACCCCAAATTAATTAGATGTCAAATAAAAGTACAGACCTATAATAAGCTCAGCAAGAGTCATCCTGGATGTCTTTTGAATTTCTTCTTCTAGTGCCTTGTCCAGACTGGTATTTCTGCAGCTCAGTGCAGATCCTGGCATGACAGATAACAAAATGCTACAGAATTGTTCTGAAATGCACATCAGACTGACAGTGATGGCATTTAGGTGGCTGAAATCTTCTCTCTTTCAGAAATGCTAGATAATTTTTCTTGGCACTATTACTGTAGCAATAACTGTTCAATGCCTTGGGTGCCTTGAGACGTCGCCTCTCATGTTATTTGCAGACACAGTGCTAGTTTTGTGTTGCTGTGCAGCTGACATAAATATATCTGTCTTTCAAACCTCATATGACTAATGTTGATGTATGTTTTATTTTTACTGGAACTGTTTGGTTTATAAATGTGTTTAAACTGTAGCTCTTAGTTTATATTTTCACACTTTGGAGAATTGTCTTCATTTTTTTCCCACCTTATCTTATAAATTCTCTTAAATCCAACATAATATATATTGAGCACCCATATCTTATCCGAGAGCTATTATTCATTTCTCTCTCTGTTGAAAAACTTTTTCTGTTTTTCTTTTTTCAACTCTTTTATCTCACAACTTGGACCCAAATTTTTACAGATATTGAGGATTCTAAGATGGTTTGAAATCTGTGGGACTAAGACTCCTGATGGCCTTTCTAAAATCAGGCTACTTGATTGGAGTGCTTCAGCAGTTAAGTTTTTCTGTGACTTCTACACCAAATCTAGAACTTCCAGCTTAACCATCCACATCTCCATCCTTTTTCAGATCTTCATTCACATTTGTGTTTGTTTAAAATTGATTTCAGGTTCTTTATCTGCTCCTCAACATTTGCAGATTTCAACACTGAACCAGTAAGATGCTACTTAAAGCAACAAAGTTATTCTGTGAACAAAAGATATTTCAATCGCATAATATGTTGTAACTAAAAATCTCTTCATTACATACTTCTTACAAAGTATATTCTTAATCTAGTAAATTCAGTAAAACATTCAAGCTCAAAGTTAAACATTTGCTTGGTTGAAGTATGATTGTAATATATCAGATCTGTCCTTTCATAGAGGTAAGTAAAGTTAACTAATTTCACTAATTGTGAATGTAACAATGCTGTTGTATGTAGTGGATTTTTGGTCTGCTTCATTGCATAATGAAGATAATTTATTTACCACCAGGTAAAGAACGTCTTGCTGACTGCCTTGGAGTTACTCCTGCTCAAGC
This sequence comes from Calidris pugnax, assembly GCF_001431845.1. Lineage (NCBI taxonomy): Eukaryota > Metazoa > Chordata > Aves > Charadriiformes > Scolopacidae > Calidris > Calidris pugnax. Next base: position 6,352,165 of record NW_015090793.1, read on the forward strand.
CAGTCAATTTATAGAGAGTTTTATGCAAAAATATAAGAAAGTACATGAATTTACAAAGAAAACCATTGAGCAATGCCGAAATAAAGGTAATCCAAAGTCTGTAAGCATGTTTTTGTTTATTAATCAGAACTGTGTGACTGTGGTGAAGACAAAGATTTAGCTTAACCAAAATTCAAATAGTTATAGGAAAAGAAAAAAGTTGGAATATGATTTCTTGGTGAACCAAGTTTTTTTCTCTTTTAACCCTAAGAGAAGCTGGTTAAACCCGTCTGCCTTTTCTCAGAAAGATGCTAACAAAATAAGACGTCTGTTCTCAGAGTGAACCCTACTTAATGTCAAGTTACACTGTATCATTTTGACATATAATATACTCTAACACCCAAAAAAAAACCCAACTAGGGAATTTTTTAGTTAATAAATATGCTACATGACTGCTGGACCATGGAAGTTGAGCCATTTAGTCAGAGAGTCAATTTTTTTAACGAATTTTTTCTTTGCATCAGTCAGAGTTTATGTTCTTGAAGTTCAGGTGGTATCTGTGCTGACAGATGTGTGCAAAGTGCTGCTTGGAGCCAGCAGCTGCAAACTCTTCCTGCGTCAAATTTGTTGTTAGTCTACATAGTCATTTATATTTAGTGAATCCTAGGAGTGCAGTAATTTGAGGAGAGAAAATATAGCTGCTTGAAGTATTTTCTTTTAAAAGCTTATTAGGAGAACTGTCAAAATTGATTTGTTTTGTTTCTTAGGACTGTATACAGTACTAAGACATTTTGCAGAAAGAAAGCGTAAATTTGCAGTACAGTATTACCCATCATCGTATGGGTGAATGTCATGGTAGAAACTTCTAACTGATTTCTAGTAATGAAAATTAATAGTATTCCTTCTTTGTAGGGATTACAAAATCTCCTGGAAGCATGAACTGTCATTGTGTCACACAGTTGCATTCCTGCATTCATTAATATTACTAAACAAAAGTGAAGTTACTGAAGATCTATTTTTAGCTATAATTAAGCCCAATATTACATATTTAGAAAAATATAGCACATTTACTAATTTTTTTTTGATCTATTTAAAATAACAGCGTTTTTTTCTTAAAGATGAATGAATTTCAATAACTAAACCTCGGTGAAAAAGAATCAGGTTTGAATTTAGTAGAGATTACTGTCATATCTAATGTCCTTGATTCTCATCAAAACACACTTGTCTAATTAGTACTTACTCCTCCTCTCAATCCCATTGCCTCAGATTCCAGCTTTGCAATGAAAAACGTTCCAACCCAGTGAGCTCATTATAAGATAATTTCTTTTTACTTATCTGCGGTTCAAAGGTGATCAGCATCCACCTGACTAATGTTATTTAGGTGTTTTGGTTGTCCAATACTCCGTGTAGACATGATAAACAGATAAAGATTATTCATTTGTGATGAAAATATTTTTATTAGTACATATGTTATCATACTGTTGCTATTTGATGAAGTGATCAACATATAAAAAGACTATTTTAAGACCTCATTCAAATATGTATTTGCAGATTAATCTTTGACCGCAGAAGCATACTCTGCCGCTGTTATATGAAAGATGGCATTTGTTTGGGGATGGTAATCAGCTATGGGTATTGCAAGGGTGATTCTGTTGTGGAAACATACCACACAGGAATAAGGATATTACAGTAAATCTATTTTTCCCTGACAATCTAGTGTTTCAAGAATTCCATCTTTAGATACTGTCCTTCTTAGAAAATCTTACTTAAACTAGGAAGACTGATTTGCTAAAGAATATTCTAACCTCCAGATAATTCAGCTCCTTGTTCCAAAACTGGTTCTTTTTGTATCAGCACTCCTGGAAATACACTAATTTGCAGAAAGCTGTATTAAATCAGCAGAACCATCTTCATCCCATAAGTCTGGGTATGTGTTGTCCATCGCAAGGTCATAACTTTGTGCTTGGAGAGGTCTCCTTACCACATGTGCTTGCGTGTCTTGATTGCCAAAGAGGAGATGAAACTCCTTGGCAGTCTGAACTTCCATGGTATCTAATGAGAATTCACGGACAGTCGAGGTAACCAGAAGCATAATGAAAGATGTTATGAAGATATGTTTTCAAAATGGATAATTTTTCATTTTCCTTAAAATAAGAAGTTTAGTTTTGAAGATAAGCTGAGAAAAGGTTTTGTGTGTGTTATTTTGACAAGAGGATCCTCACATCTCTTTTCCTCTCTCAAATCCTCCTACTTGCCCTCCAAAATAGTTATTTTGGCGAAATACATCAATAGGCCTAACACAAAGCTTTTATTGTGTTTTCACGTGTTTCTTTTAAGGTAAAAAAATCCTCCACACTAGACGTAAGAAAGTCTGGCTGTGAAAGGGACATTAAAATATCACATAAAGAAAATGGAAAAAAGGTTATAACTTTGGGTTTTTTCCCCAATAACTATTTTGTAATTTTGAGAAATATTCATTAATGATTTAATTGCTCTACAAATTGGGGTTTTTTTGCTATTCCCAAGTAAACTATTCATTGCATAGAAAGCTCTAATTATGGCTGCTAATAGATAGCTAATTCTGCTAGGTATTTATAGTTTCATCTCCCACAGAGAGAGTTTGCTGGTATGTCAGTAGACATTCCTAATGAAAATATAACTTTAATGAACAGAAATTTTCTTGTATAACAAGTACCAATTCTCTGAATGAAATAATTCTTAGACCAAAAATACAATAAACATTTGAGGTTTAAATAAGAGAGGCTCTGACTATTTTCAGAAGACAAAATATTTAATTGACTCAGGCAACACATAGTTAAAAAATCTATATTAAAAAAGAATTTTTGAAATTTAATTTTAATCACTCTAAGAATACTAATTTCTATTTAAATCCTACAAGGTTATGTGGTTTCCATTATGGGGCGTAAGAGACCACTGGTGAATATCAATGCACAGGATTACAAGCTACGCACTCAAGCGGAGAGGCAGGCTGTCAATTTCGTTGTTCAAGGTAAAAAACTGCCTGTCTACCTTTCCACTTACCTTCCTATCTCTTTATCTGTGCTTGGCTTTGGTGGACAACAACTCTGATAATCTCAAAAGAATGACTATTCTAGTGGTCTACTAGAGTAGACTACTGAGACATGAGTTTTACTACGAAAGAGAAGTTTAAATGATGTATTCTATCTACCTTGAAAGCTGCCAGTAAACTATCATAAAACACAATGTTCTAAGGCACTATAGTGCTGTGTGTAGCTGAATATAGTTATAGATAAAAACTATATATAGAAAGAATATCTAAAATTCAGTGCTTCAGTGATATATTGTTGTCTTAAAACATTTTCCTTTCTAGTTTTGATAGTTTGTTACTCCAAAAGGGTTTCTGTGATTATGCTGTTTATGGATTCTAGCTTTTATTTTGCCAGACAGCTTTAGTTCAAGAAATATACAATATCACAAGAATTGTGCATTGTTATTATTTGTTTTGAAATCCAACTCATTCTTTGTAAGGAATGTTAAAACTTAATTCTGTGGAAAGCAAGGAAAAGCTATTTTTTTTCAGAGAAAAACATTGCAAACTTGCTGTATAGGTTGGAAATGTAAAAACCAGCATAAAGTGCTAGTTGTTAGTTAATCTGATGTATTAACATACTCTTGTTTAAATCACTTGAGGCTCAGTCTTGTACAGAATTTAACTACCTAAAATAAAAACCAAAAACTGAGCTGGTAGTCCAAGACTGAGGTCCCTTTACTAAGCTACCTCTTGGAAGAATTATTTTTTTAATTGGATGATGCTAATACTTTTTTCATTAAGTTATATTGGAAGCATACAATTTACAGGCAAGTAAAAAGTCCTTTCTAGAAATGGCAATGGTGTGCTTTTTATAACGTTACTTGAATTTTCCTTTTGAAAGGTTCATATGTTTTTTCTTTTTTTCCTCTCCAAAAATTATTCATTTTAAAGTTTCCTTTTAAACATGACTTGAGTATTTATGTCATATTTGACAATCCTTATAATTACTAATTGAATTTAAGTAAAGTACTGTCTCTGCAAGTATACATACGGACCTAGAATTCTGATATATATGCTGTTGCTTGAATAATAACTGTGCTTAAGTGATGGCTGTCTTACTGTATTAAGCTCCCAAATGTAGGATTTTAAAATACCTTGATAAAATCAGCAGCAAAGCTCGCATGTTTGTAACGCTGGGCATGCCTGTGCAACCTTCTCCAGAGACTTGTGTTCAATTTACCTGGGTTTCAGTCCAGCTGGCCAGCAGCCCTCTCCAGTTGAAGGCACATACACATTGAGTTAATCCAGCGGGTCCTGCTGAGTGTATAGTGTAGCATCAATAAAGCTACATGGCCTTCTGAGCAGCACTTGCTTATGTCCATCTGTCCAAAGAGCTCGGAGCAGAGGCAGAGCTATCACAGGACTGTCTATGAAACACTCACTCATATGTAGCTACGATAATAAGATTATCATATTTCATTGTCAGTTCAAATAATAGCTTATCTGACGAAAAAAAAATCTAATGAAAAATAGAATGGTTGGAGTTGGAACAGACCTTAAAGAGCATTGAGTTCCAACACCCCTGCCCTGGACGGGGACAACTTCCACTAGAGCAGGTTGCTCAAAGCCCCATCCAGCCTGGTCTTGAACACTTCCAGGGATGGGGCATCCACAGCTTCCCTGGACAACCTGTTCCACCATCTCACCACCCTCACAGGAAAGAATTTCTTCCTAATCTCTCATCTAAATCTACCCTCTTTCAGTTTAAAACCATTACCCCTCATCCTATCGCTACACTCCCTGATAAAGAGTCCCTTTCTGTAACGTAACTGTTATTCAAAATATGCAATATTAGAAGGTGTGATGAAGCAAGAATTAAAAACTAAAATATTCAGTATTCCCATTTTTTTTAAATCATTCTAGGTTACAACCATTATTTAATTTCGGGATTTCAGATATGAGATAATATTTTAAGACTGTAAAAACTTTCTAAATTATGCTAAAACATTTTATCACAGTTAGTGTACTAAACTACATTTAATATATGTGTTTTATAATTATATCTAATAGTCTAATTAATTTAAGCAGTTTGTGTTTTGGTTATGGTAGCAGCAACTAATAGCAGAAGACTTGTGATGCATGCAATATTGAGAGAAACGTAGAGTTACAGCTTTAACTTTCTACAACTAGATATTCCACAGTTCTTTCATAGCGCTCATTCTATTTTTCATATTTCCCAGTTCAACAGACTTTACTGATGTACAGCATAATATTCTTCAGTAATAATTCAGCTCTACTGAACTGCATAGAGCAAACCATTTTTTTTAATTTTTCATTTATAATTGTGGCAATTAATTTTCATTTATAATTGTGGCAAAATCAACCAGAAAACCAGAAAAAAATTAATATAAACTATTAAAATATCTCTAAAAATTATATCTCAGAAAAAAAAATCTTGAGAATTCTTTTGTATTTTATTACTTTGTGTTGTTTCATGAAGAATACATATAGAATGTATGTATTGTGATGGGATAAATGCTCAATTATATAATTTTATTCTCATAATTATTAAGAAGATATTTACCTGACCTTTGGTGAGACATCCTTTCTTCCTTTTTATATCAATGTGTCCATTAATGTGTTGTATTGAATCAGTTTGACACATAATTTGAAAAGGAAAACAGGATAGGTATTTGAGGCTACATTTGCAAAAGCCATCTCAAAAATCAGCAGTGGGTGATGAATAACTGCAAACTTGGTATAGCTAATGAGTAAAACAGTCTCAGTATGGAATTCAGAGGAGACAGTTTGTGATAGAAAATCATGAGGAAAAAAGAGGTGGTAAGTCTTTCTCCTTCATCCCTTAGATATGCTCTCTTAGCCAGAAGGGTCAACTGTGTCCTGGGGTGCATCAAACACAGCGTAGCTGGCTGATCGAGGGAGGTGATTCTCCCACTCAACATTGCACTGGTGCAGCCCCACCTTGAGTACTGTGTGCAGTTTTTGGCATCTCAATATAAAAAGGACATCAAACTATTAGACTGTGTCCAGAGGAGGGCAACCAAGATAGTGAAAGGTCTCAAAGGCAAGACTTACAAGAAGTGGCTGAGGTCACTTGGTTCAGCTTGGAGAAGAGAAAGCTTGTGGATGCCTTGGAGAAGAGAAGGCATTGTAGTATACAAATTCCTCAAGGAAGGCCACAGAGGAGGAGGTGCTGATCTCCTCTGTCTGGTGGCCAGCCATAGGACACGAGGAAGTGGAATGAAGCTGCATCAGTGGAAGTTCTGATTGGACATTAGGAAAAGATTCTTCACTGAGAGGGTGGTCAGTCACTGGAACAGGCTCCCCAGTGAAGTGGTTGTGGCATCAAGCCTGTCAGAGTTCAAGGAGCATCTGGATGACGCTCTTTAGTCATATATATTAGTTTTAGGTAATCCTGCAAGGAGCAGGGAGGTGGACCAGGTTCATTGGGTGCAAAAAGGAAGATGTCTACAGTCTAGTACATTTAGGATATATGATGGGACAAGGAGAATCATGGCTTCCAGTCCTTACTTAAAGGAGTGTTTCTGTATTTCATCTGATAAATCTCTATGTAAAATCTATTAATCTCCTATTGCATGGTTCAGAACAGACCCCTTCACCAAAATGCAGGCCTGAAGAATCATTCTGTTGCTGATAACCAGAAATGCATAATCTATTCTGTAATATGACACTGTTTTATGCACTGCAGCTCTTAATACTGCAGTGTGATGAAGATATGTTGCATACACATGGGAACATGAAAAAACATAAAATGAAGTTTTTTTGTGTCATTTAAATTTTAATTGATTTACAGGTCAATTTTAATTCCAATTTAGAGTTAGATAATTTCAGACAGTTTTTATAAAAAGCAATTTTCAACTTATGACCATGACAAATTTGCATTTAATTAACACATAATTTCATATTATTTTGTGGTTTTAATTAACATATAATTATTTAGTTTGTGATTTATTAATCTTATTATCTGTTTCACATATTACATGAATTGAATCTGCTAGTTCTGCAAATTCTCATAATTCAGAATCTGCTGATGTTTTTCATTCCTGTGCCAGACTTTGAAGAGAAACATTTTCCTTCTGTGTGCTTTAAATTAAATGCATATCATTTGTTTTCATAGGATCTGCAGCTGATCTTTGTAAAATGGCTATGGTGGAGATTTTTACTTCTGTTGTCATTTCTCCTACATTAACAGCCAGGTGAGTGATGAATAACTGCAAAACTTTGATTTTAAAACAAAATTAGTTGAAATTAATGTGTTTCTGGCATTTTAAGCAGCTGTAGAAATATCATGGATGCCTCTGAATCTTTTAGCAAGCGAGGACTTGTGGGATGGTTTTATAAATTCAAAGCTACATCTTTGTGCTTAAATGGTTGGATCTGTAAATCCATCCCAAGGCGATGAAGTACCCTGGGGCCATTTAGGCTCAGTCAGATCGAGTTCAGCGGTAGTTCCGCATCTTTGAAATCAAGCCCACCGATCATATCCTTCCTGTATTTTGAGTCTATTGTACAAGGGGAGTTGAACATTCAATGGGCTGGGAAAAAAACAGGAATCAGGAAACCAGTGCTCAAGCAAAATAAATGAACATTTTTTTATTCTTGTATAGATGGCTTTCCTTTGCTAAAGGAAAGCTAGATCATCACGCTTCTCTTCTGTTGTGACTGCTTGTAGTTGGGTAGGAGATCACAGAATGTCCTCAAGATTTTTATGCCACTGGCAGAAAGAACGAAGTCTGCTTTTCCTGTAATAAAGGCTGGAGGGGGATGGTGCAGAGAGTTAGTAAGCATTATTATTTGCTACAGTAGAAAGATACTTTGAAGGCAACCGTACAGAAAAAAACCCAAACAAATGTTCTCATATTTTATAATGCTGTAGTAAACAATCCAGCAGAACATGAATTTTTGCTTTTGATAAAAGCAGAAATAGTAGGTAGTGCAGAATATCAGTGTTTCTGTTGTCATCCAGAAGGGGAAATCATAAAAACTTAGCTGTGGCAATCATGTGTTAAGTACTTCCGTGGGAATTTAGGTCACCACAAAGTAACAGGGTTTGGCCTTCCAAGCATACTTTACAATTATGTGTAATATCCAGCCCTAGAAATACTCTGCGTATTTGTGTGTGTGCGTCATTTACACATAGCAGCATTGTCTTATTTGATCAATGTTTCAAAATGTAGTTTCTAATTACAAATATAAATTGCATGTGTTGAATTCAAAAGTAGAGTCACTCCTATGCCAAAAATAAAACTTGTTCTGGGTAACACTTAAGTATTCTTGCAACTTTTTGAGAAAATACTGGTGAATTATTACCAAAAAAAAAAAGGAAATATGTGGCCTGCAGCCTGCTAGTACAAGTCTGAAATGGGAAATTGTTCTTTGGTGGAGATACTGCACACATTCAATGATACATTTATGTGTTAAATGTTGGATGATGTACTATAACATACTGCATTGGACATTTTGGGGCAGATTCTCTGCACTGATTATAATTCTTTCTGCTGCCTGAGTTGTACGAAGAGACCAGATTCTGGCAGCTGTGGCCTGGTTGAAAATTCCCGTAGCAGGTGTAAGTTTGAGTTAGATTAGCAATAGAGCAGCTGCCTTCTGGGACAGGCAGGCAAGAGTCTTTAATGGAAGAGGCAAGCAGAGGTGGTGAGAGGGCAAAGAACATACTCCCTTCTGCAGGTCATACCTAGTGCACAGGTCTTTAGGTTCAATAGCTAGCTGTTTATTTTAATCCTGAGAAAGCCAACACTTTTTGCGACTAATGCTGTGTCTGATAAAGCTCGTCAATGTTTTCCTCTCTCAACAGAAGGTTTTACTTGAGTTGTCCTTTCTCAAAACTATTTCTTTAAAAGCAGTAGTGTCACTAAATGGCTAAGGAGCTCACAGACATAAGGAGGTACCGAAGTTTTACATGTTGAATTTCCTTGTGTTGTGAAAGCACCACACATCAGAAAAGTATCACTGCCTATTCTTCTTATTCCTATCATAAATGTCACAGCTGGGACAGACGAAGACTGCAAGGGCATCTAAAAGAGACAGACTGTTTCAAACTGGAATTTTGAACTCCAGCCAGCCATAGACAACTGGATTGCTTTGCTAAAGGAGAACCTTTTAATAGTCACTAATGGCTCCTTGCTGTAATATTTAGTAGGTACTTACAAGCCAGGTTTGTCAGAAAAGTACAATCAATGCCTTTATAAATTCTGTGAACACTCACCTGATTGGACGGTGGCATTTGAAAGCCTCACTGTGGTCTTGCCTATAGGATGCACGACTGAAACTTGAAAATTTATATTTCCACTTGTCTGCCAGGTGACATTCAGTTTAGTTATTTTTTCAGCAGCCTGTTTCTTGGTTTTCTTATCAGTCAAGTCAGGATAATGATCCCAACATCCTTTGTAAATCACTTTGAAAAATATTGTTAAAAGGAAGTGTATACATAATTGGTGCTGTTGTTGTAACAGTAGGAATGCACACTGGCTCTTCCAAAAAGAAAAATATAATCAATCTCCTATTATCATCACATCAGATCATATTCATTCCAAAGATAGCACACTACTATCTTTTATTCTATCTTCACCCACGTGTAAGTAATTTTTTTTCCCTATTAGAACTTCTAATTTTGGAAACAGGGTTTTCACTTTGAACAACATATCAAAGAGAAATATATTTTATATATGCTTTAGAAGTGATTATGAGCCCCATGTTTACACTATGAGACAGTACCTCCTATAAGGCATAGGCAAATATTGACTAACCCTCAGCATTTTGTCTTCCTTACCTTGGAAATAAATTATATATATAAAAAAATCTAGATAAGGTTTTACAGGTTTTAGTGTTAGTTTGCAGGTATGTTTGCAGTCATCTCCAGTGACAGCACTGCATTCATTTTTCATAGGCTGTGAGCCATTCAGCTGTGAGCAAGCTCTGACCCAATAGTATGAAGCTTCATTTTTGAGGGACTAGTAGTCAGTATATTTTCAGTTATTGCTTGCACATTGATAGTGCCTTTGGAAGCTGGGGAAAGATAATCAAATTACATTTTCATGATGCTTCATCAGAGAGGCCCTCTCGACGAAACAATGTATTCCACTGTGACTGATCAATGGCAGTTCTGTCAACTAGCAGTCTCATTTTTCATTTTGTATTTCTTCATCTTTTAATTCAAATGCCAGCCTAGCAATTGATGCTGTTGACAATAAAAAGTCAATCAGTTACTTGGAAATAATTTTACAGAAATGGGGCACAGTAGCGTTAGATGCAATACATATGATAAGGAACTGATATTAGTATGGGTTAGCTGCTGGCATCAGTGTTAACATCTCTGCATTTTGTGTGGCACTGACGAGTAATCAAAATAATTCCTTCAGACTTCCTCCACATTACCTAGATCTTTGTTAAGATGCAGTTCTGCTGCTGATGGCCAAGTTACTTACTGAAAATGTGCGGCTGACATAAATTATTCAAGTGCCAGCTTTTACCTGTCTGATATAATTCACTGAACCTCCACATGATGTTTCCTGCAGGCAGTTGATAGCAAAGAAACTTCTGAAGTGAGATCAAGGCATACAGTAGCAGTTGAAAGAAAGGTTTGTGGAACTGGTGAGAGGAAAGGTATTCAGTGAACTCAAATGGACAGTTGTAGTTGTTTTCAGCGTTTAAAACATCATTGTGGTGGCAGGCACGTGGGAACTTAGTGAGAAAGGAGGATGCTGGCAGATTGTGAAAGTATTGCTGCCTATAGATTACTTCATAAGCTGAAGATGCACTGATGTTACCCAAAGTGTACCTAGTGCTACATGGACTTCTCAGAAAGTCATTAAAGATGATAATATCCCAACAACATGCAAATTAAATTTATCAAATCTACAGAACTACTGAGTAATTTGGTGTGAATCCAGCAGTTGAGCTTTCTCACCCATTTATTGTTCCTTCAGCACTGGACCTGTGCCACAAACACACAGCTTTACTTCTCAGCATGTCTGGAGCCTAGTTAAAGGCACAGGTTCAGCCACAGGCCGGATATAAAAGAATGATCTGAAAAGGAGTAGCCACCAGCAAATGAAAGGAAAAGGCAGGATCTTATTTGCTTGCTCCCAGCTGCTTTTCAATAGCAATGGATGTTGGAGGTTTGGTATGTCTTCCTCAAGGAACAAACACTTCAATCAACCTAATGATTTTCTGAGTTGGTGAACTGTAAATGCAGTTTGCTTCTTCACAGATAGCTACATTAGTTGAAAACAGCCCTAATTGTCCCAGGAACAATCGTTGTGTTATGTGAACTGGATTTTTTTCAGATACAAATTATGTGATAAATCACAAATAATTCATTTGTTGGAAGTGGCTTCAATTTTAGTTAGACACAAGAACCTAGAGGTATTTTTATAAGGTGTGTAGGGATTCAAGCATTAGTAGTTTATTGACTGCTTATTGTTTCTCAGACTCATACAAAAGGATATACTAATAAAACCAACTTGTTGATTACATCATAGCTTCAACAGTTAGTGAACTGCTTAATGCTGCTACTGTGTGTGATGATTTTCTTTAGTTCTGGGCATAAATCTTCTGTCCCTTTATCTGTTTCTTCAAGAATTAAAGAATTGGTTTTAATCCTGTTTCTTCTGTACCAGTTATCTAGGATTTTCAAGAAAATTAGTCTGCCCACAATTCCCAGTATATGGTTGCAGATCTGCTTTAAGGGCTTAACTCTAGCAATATTGCCAACTTTTACCCTTAGCCTAATACTGGAGAAATAGAATCACAAGGGAAAGATAAAAGCTTTGGATTCTGTTTGAGAGGAGAACAAGATTTTTGTTTCACAGATACATGCTGTGTCAGAAATGACTTGTGAGCTCTCCATAGCTGCTGTCTCACTCCAATATGTAGCTTTTTGCTTCCCAAAGCAGCCAAATAACATTGTAATTCTAGTTGTGCTGCGACTTAGCAAAATCATTGCTTTCCTCAAGCATTCAAAGAAGTATTTTGCATGTATTCACAAGATGATGAACTGTTACCTGAACGCTTTGTGCATAGTGAGCCAGAGCAAGTTGGAATGATTTATTGTTTATAGATAGAATCATAGAATCATAGAATTTCCCAGGCCGGAAGGAACCTCCAAGGGTCATCTAGTCCGACCTCCCCACAGTCAGCAGGGACACCCCCAACTAGACCAGGTTGCCCAGGGCCTCGTCGAGCCTCTACTTGAATATCTCCAGGGAAGGGGCCTCAACCACCTCCCTGGGCAACCTGTTCCAGTGCTCCACCACCCTCACGGTAAAGAACTTGTTCCTAATCTCCAATCTAAATCTGTTCCCCTCCAGCTTGAAGCCATTTCCCCTTGTCCTGTCACTACAGGCCTTTCTAAACAGGTTCTCCCCAGCCTTCCTGTAGGCTCCCTTCAGGTACTGGAAGGCTGATAGATCTAAATATATTTAATATGCTTAAATATCACAGCCAAAAAGGACATTCATGATGTAGCAGGTTTTTCAATGTGCGTTTATGTGCATCATTCAACACAAATAAATAATTTTCATTTATAAAAACGTTTTGTAGGTCACCATTTAGATTGGTATGTTTTAAAACACTTCGGGTACATGTGAAAATTCTATTTTCTTTAGTTAACCATCTGTTCAGCTTCCTGCTCTTCATGATGTAGCTGCCGAGAAAACAAATTTCACAAGTTAGCTGAATTTTTATAGTTAAAATATCTTAGTCTTTATTATGGAAATACTGAAAGAGATAGCTTAAAGATAATGCAGGTAACATCTATGCAGGCATGATATATCTTAAACTATAGCTTTTATACTACCACATTAGAAATCCTTATAGATGCAGCTTCAAAAGAAAGGTGAAAAATCTACGAATTGTTACAAAATTATTGTCACCTTCTTTCTTAGTTATATGACAACTTAATAGGCATTCTCTCCACTGGAATCTGTGTGCTTCTTCTGGGGGGAAACTGTGACACAGGTAGTATTAGTAGTACCAGAAAAAATATAAAAAGCTTTAGTGTAGGGAACATAGAGATTTCTAAGAAGAATCAGATCCAACATCCATCTGGTCCTTTTTTGCAGAGTGTGGCCAGCAGCAGATGCTTCAGGAAGAAGGTGTAAGATTTGTAGCAGGATAGCCTGTCTGTCTGCAGATTTTTCTCTTGCTCTCATTGTGGGAATGAGTCTAAGTTCTGAAACAGAACATTTAAAAGTCTTCCCCCAAAATCATTATATGTCATAATTTCTAACTCTTCTTGAAATCCATATAAGTGTTTGTTACATGAGCAACCATTCTGGCTTTTTCTGGCAATGTGTTTCATTACATACCTTTTAAACCAATATTTTATTAAATAAGATTTTATCAAGTCTGAATTTCTCAAAATTTCATGGCTCAAAATTAAGTTCTTGTTTTTCAGTTACAGAACATAGAACACCTTTTCATTTGGTTTTTTTTTTTTTTTTCCACATGCCCCCATTTGTCTGATTTCAAAATATCTTATTCTATTTATCATTTTTTTCTAACCACTTAACAGCTTTTTAGCTTTTCTGGGAATTTTTTTAAGCTTATCATTATATACAAAGCTTTTAACCATGTACCTTCCTATCTGCAATTTTGAAGTCTCACATTATGCTTTTAGAGGTTTCTGAAAAAATGTGGAGTTACTAGTTGGATATTTATTTTATTCATCAAAAGAGGGGATGACAGACAATATTAATATTTGGGATTTAAAATCTAATGCTGTTATATCAGAAAATGGTATTAATTTCAATGATCAGAGACATGATGCTTTTTTCAATAAGAAGAAAACCATGTGTGAATAGAAAATTACTGGGGTTTTTTTAGGTATTTCTAAATGTTTATTGCGCTACTGAGTGATCATTAATACTCCTTTTAAAGTAGTGTGCTTTTAGTAACTTTTCTTATGTTTATACTTCTTTTTATTGTACCTATGTAAAAACTTAGCTATTCACATTGTCTTATGTTATTAAGTAATACATTATAGGATTTTTTTTAAGTTTAACTAGAATTTTTCCTCAAATGAGCTATGGTGGATTCCAAATAACTTAGCTTTTTTGTTCCTTCTCCAAAAAGAATCCTTTGACTTAGGAAATCTCTTGTTCAGCTATAATTTAATTCTCAGCTTGTCTTCAAATTAGAAATAAAATGTGTAATTTTTCATGGAATTTTTACACTTGAGTACTCTAGCTCAGAATCAGGCAACCTGATGGTGACACAGCATATTTTATTTTTTTTTTTCTGAAGATGTAGTGCTAACCAACAGGAAGCATCTTAAACTATTTTAGTCTGGGCTCTCAGCCTGGTTCTTAGTCAGAATAAGGTGCCCATAATTCCTTACAGAATCATAGAATCAATTAGGTTGGAAAAGACCCATAAGATCAAGTCCAACTGCATTATGAGTAACAATCAGACTTTCTTATTTAAAGCTTCCCAGTTACCCAATTTTAAACCTTGTTTTAATTTATTTTCTGTTCAAACTCTTAAACCAGCCAGCTTGATGTAATATGGCAGCTCCTCTCAGATATTCTTTAAGCAATATACTCAGCACCTTATACATGTGGCTTAGCTTGTCTCATTCCCTTCCTTTGTGCTGCTTCTGCTTAGACCTCGCATGGGAGTGTCAGGGGCTGTGGTGAGGGAGGTGAACAGAGACAGTGATTGAGATTAAGGTGAGTCCTGGAATGGGCGTGTGGTGGGTTCAGATTGCCTGCTACCAAACAACAGAGTAAATGAACCAACAGTTAGTCTGTAGGAATTCATTGGTGGTTCATGTTTTGTATTATCTTCATGCAGACCAGCCTAGAAAATTAGACATTGTCATGCCTTTGTTGTGTCGTTAACAGCAGTAAAAATTTCCTTGGTGATACAAAAATGTACCACAAAAATGTGCAGAGGACTGTTCTTTGTCTAACTTCAGGTATCTAATGTAGGTATCTGTTTTAGGAGGTGGTACCCCTGCAAAGTTAATTCAAAGAGTTGGGGTTTTCCAGATTTCAATTCAGAACATCTAACTCAGAACCTACCTTAGTCCTTTGACTATCAAAGGAGCAAGAATTTAATTAGTTTGAGCATCTCTTGGCACATTGTAATGGCCTGAAACACTGCATATGGCTGTTAAAAAACAGCTTCTGAGAAAGACTTATGATGATCTTGCATTTTTTTTCCCTATCCTACACTGGCCTCTTTTATGGGATGTTCCTACAATAGAGTCTGCAGCATGTCATACCACAGCACTCTCGTTTGCAGTTGAGACAAAATGTTGTTTCCTTTAATGGTAAAGAAATACAGTTGCTCACCAATAAGGTAATAGCTGTTTTGCTTAAGTCAATTCAATAGTGTACTTATTTCTAGGCAACGCATTTGAAGTAGTCATGGAAAAATTTGCAATTCTATACTTTAGAACAGAGAGGTCCAGACTTGGAATATATTGCTTTATAGTAACAAACAAATCTTAATTTGTTCTTATATTAGACAAATGGTCTGGTACTAGGAAAAAATATAATATAATGAGGCAATATGGCCACATAAATAGAATACTATGAGAAAGAATCTCTTGATGATAGTTTAATTTGTTTTGGCACATGTAAGTCAATAATGTGATTATGATATAGTAATGATAACTGAGTGAATGCATTGAAGGCCTGAGAAGTTTAGTCTCTGTGCTGTTTCATAGGAAACTGGAAGAATCGTGACTGTAGTGCTGAAGAGAATAAAAAAGATTTTCTTTTTATAGTTCTATAGTGCAGCGTAATAGTTTAAGAAGGATATTTTTGACTGATGTCAAAAACCGTATTCAGACTGGCAATCACAGAAATACTTCTGCATTTGAAGGTGCAGGTTGTAGCAGTAGCTCCATTGCACACAACAGTCCTACTCAGATGCAGGTCATGTTTCTCAATAAAAGAAATTGTGTGTACTCATCAAAAATGATGCCTAAACTGCTGGCAATCAAGAAAATAGTTAATAAAATATTAGCTTGTAAATCAAAGGCATTCTTATCCGTAGAACAACAAAAATACTGGTCTTTGCCTGGTTTTCAGTTTCTAGTCTAGTTTGCCATACCTTTTAGCAAGAGATAATGAGAGGAGCTTGCTATTTCAATTATTGCTTCAAAGTGAAGATCATTCGCTTAAACTATTAAGCAAAAGTGTGGAATTTTTTTCAAACTTCTTTCACTCGAGGTGTGCAATGGGCAGGTGGGTGCATGCACTGGAATGGTGAAAGACATGAATTTTGAATGTATAATTTGCTTCAATTTTTTCTTTCATCTGTATCGATGTCAAATTGAATGCTTCCTTCTGTGGAACAGCATATTGCATGCAAGTATTATTAATTTAACAACTCTGAAAAAATGCAAGTGTCCTTGTACTGTAAACCTGCAAGAGTAGAACACATTAAGTTGATGTGAGATGGGTAAGAAAAAGAGATAAGAAATCATAAAAAAAATTATCTAACTTGTTTGATGAACATTAAGGAGGAAATAGTGTATACTACTCCACGTCTCAGATTCAAGCTAGGAAATCATATTTATTGTTAATTTAAACTTATCTTTCATTCAGAAATAGAAGTGTGTTAGGCATACTTACCTCTTAGATCTTGTGTGATAAGATACATCTGTGAGATAAATATTATCCCCATTTCTAACCGAATGTGAGTTGCTTAGCAGGAGAGTAGCAGAGCTAGCAGAGAACCAGCAATGTTAACTTCTAGTTCTGAGTTTCAGCAGACAGAATATTGTCCTGAACCTCAAATTAATCGCTAGATGTTTAAGATGGGGTAGATGTAATTCTGCAACTGTGCAGTTCCTCAGTTGACTGGCAATATAATGAGCTGGTAGGCTGTGATGTTCAGGATGATAAGCGCTGAGAAATGGGGTCCTTTAGCCCAGGTGGAGAACCAAGCTAAAATAGTTGTGCTGCTTTCTGTAAATAAACTTTAGCATGTAGAGTTGCGTCAAGTCCATGGTGGTGTCCAGACAGAAATTTTAAGTTCAATTCACAGGTTTTCCGATTGACATAAGGTAGCACTGATCTCTGGTCCAACCCTGCTCCTCCTGAACTTGGTTTTACTTTTAGTGTGGAGATGAGGTGATCAGTTGATCCAATGCTGAGTGGTTTTGAAAATGTAATTATTTTTTCTCCATTCCTAAATCCCGATAAATTTATATTAAAATTTTTAATCTACATTGAAAGTTTTTCTAAGAAAGGATTTTTCCTTACCAAATATTCACAATACATGGTGCTTTAGTCCTGAATGAAGGCATGAGACACTAATCTGGTACAAATAATAACCAGTCTATCCATCCCATTTTTATTGAACTGGTTTAATCAATGCAGTTTTTTTCACTTATTGCATTGATTCACATTTTATTAATATTTAATGTTCACAGTTCTTGCTGGTTTATATCTTTTTACATGTCATTTCAATTATTACGAGGAATTTCTTGCTTTAATTAATTTACTTGCATTGGAAATCATAACTTTTCATGTAACTATATTCTCTTGCTACAGATGATCCTGGTCTTTTCATCTATTTCTTTTTGTATCCTGTGTCCTAATTTCCTATTAGAAATATGTTAATCTGTTTCACTCTGCTTCTGACTGTGTTGTAAGTGACTAATAATTTAAGATCTATTATTAGAGCTCACCACACTGTTAGTCAATGTCACATTGTAATTTAAGGCAGTGTGAAACTATCTTAGGATATTTTCCTGAAAGCTGTGAAAAATTATAAGTAGTAACCATATTGATGTTTCAGCCATTTGTAAAGAATTATTTGCTTGAATTAATGCAGGGTGTTAAGAGAAGTGTACAATGGGCATTTAATATGTTATATACAAATTGCAAAGTGATTTGGAAATAAGTGGTACAGTTTCATGACTTAGACTCCCAGCTACAATAATTAAAGAAGTAATAAAATAAACCTAGTAGGAATACAGTCTAATTAGATATGTGGTATTTTTTCTTCCTGACTGAGAACGATATGCATGGATTATATGTGTTAGATCATATCTATTTTGGTCTTGATTCAGTCAAATGCATTTATTATTTCCATTGTGAAAGTACTTTTGCACCCAAACCAACAGTTTAGGGTGCTATTCAACTAAACACTGAACAGTTAAGTCACAGTCCATATGCAAGAGACCTATTGATATAGAACTAATACAGACAAAGAGAAAAATAAGCAGCAGTATAAATTCATTACAAAACAGCTCTAACTGAAGAGCTCGGGTAGGTATAGTTGTGTGGCTCTGAAGATATTACTGCTTTCAGCTGTCCACTCTGTCCTTATGAAGGCAACTGTCCTGGTCATAGAGGCAACACATCAGGTGTATCTTTGTGCTTTCATTCCTCAACCCACTTGTTCGTCCCCACGAGGACACCCACTTTACACTTAAATGAAAAGATTATATGGTGGAAAGGACCCAAGGCACTGGTCCATTAGGACTTAATATTGATGTACCAGTGAGCCAAATATTCTTACTATTGAGCTAATTTGCATTAGTAAAACCAACCATTTGCAACCACATTTATTCCAGCTCAACTTGAAAGAAGCAAACTATATTAACAAAACATAACCTGTCTCTATAATTTCTTGCAATTTTCTGCAAATTACATTGGTTTTAAGTAATACTTTGTCACATCATCAAATCCCTGAACGACATTTATAAGCTAGTAAGCACAGTTTGGGTTTATGACCATGGCCTTTCAGAATATGTGGAGTGCCAATCCTTTTGACTCCATTAATGATTTTTTCATGTGCTTAGGATGTTTATTTTCACTTTAATATATCCATTGTGTGTGTGACAATTAGTTGATGATAAGAATGGAAAGCACTGTTAGATATTTATTGCATATGTTATCTGAAGTGTCTGAAATTTTTCAGGTTAATTGCCCAGATTCATGATGAGTTGTTATTTGAAGTAGAAGATTCTCAAATCCAGGAATTTTCAGGTAAATACAATCTCTCTTGCTCTTTGTCCCCCACTCCCTTCTTTCTCCCTATATGATTTCTCAGAGGGTAAAGAACTAATGTAACAAGAAGCAGCACATTGTTCCTCATGATTAAGAAAATGTACACTAAGCAGATTTTTCTGGATGTTTTCCACCACTGGCTCTTATGTAGATAAAACGTGATACACTTCTCATCTGGAGTTCATTAACATGCTTATTTGTATTTAGTTTTTTTATCAAGATTCCCTCATCCAGTGTGTGAATCCTGTAAAGCTAAATAGTAATATTTTCTCCAAGGTTTCAAAGGGTTTAAGAAGGAAATACACCAGTTTAAAAAGAATGGATTGGAAAGTAACTTCCTAAATACTTACGATTAGGGCCTGTTACATAAAGTGTGAAATTCTTAATGTAACAATATAACGTACTGTAATTTCTAAGTTAGTTTACTGCTCTTTTTATATGAAGAGAACTTTATTACAGAACTTTCAAGGTAAAGGGTCAGTAAAAGTTCCTGCCTACGTTTTTATACTCTTATCTGGCTTACTTCCAGGCATTATTTCCTAAGCCAGAGTTTGTCTCAGCATCTGGTACAAATTTAGCTAGCAAACGAGGGCACATAGGAAGCTGTTGGGTCTCTTCTCCAGTAAGGAGTGGATTTTTTCTGTAGGAACCAAACAGTTATTCACAAACTTTGGTCTTGTTTGAAGCTCAAAAATACCTTTGGCTAAAACAATTAGCATAATGTGACAAATAGTTCAAATGAACCAATACAAGAAATATCTTCCATTATAACATAAACATCTAAGAAAAAACTAATTTCACCTTCCTGTGCTGCATTCATTTAAAGAGTACAATTTGCAATATTAGTCTCATTTCATCACTGTTCTCTCTTGTGAGTATTAGTTCATAATGAGAACATTAAACTTCCATCTAATCAACACAAAGAACCTGGGAAATATTTAAGTTCAATATATTAGGGGCATTGTAATGAATTAGGTTAATATATTAACATTTGACCTCTAAATACAGGAGTTCAAATCTGGTTTAAACTAGAAAAACACCATAAAATTTATCAGAGATTGCAGTACCTACTCAAAAAAGGCAAATACCTAGAAGTGCCATAGTTTTAGTATATTGAATAGGATCTGTAAGACATCATAGAATGATTTTTATTATCTTATTTTGTATCAATTTGCATTAAATATAGAGCTGATACTATACCCAAAAGATAAAAATTATTCATGGATGCTTATACATATAGAAAATCACAGATTCTGCCCTTATCGGGTCAAATTCTGGTCTCCTTTACTAGTATGAATTTGTAGTAAATTCAACAAAATCAATACTTTTCCAGCATAATGGAAAGAACTCTAGTCATCGTATGAATAATAGTAATAAATCATCCCACTATAGAAACACGATGACTAGATCCTTTTTTTGTGAAAACACAAAAAGAGTCCAGTTCAAATACTCAAAATGTGTTTGCTCTACACACTACAGTGTAACTAGTTCACATATGTCCACATCTAGCTGCAGTGAGCAGAACAAGCACACCTGTAAATTCCTTGTTCTGCTTCAGAGCTATCACCATGTAGTTGAAGTTGCTAAGGTGACCTTTAGGAAATGGACCTGGGCAGTCTAGAGGTCTGAGATACTTTGGAAGTTGTCATTGCACTTAACATGGGCTGTCGAGCTGGAGTGATCAAGATGGAAGCTAGTTTCATTCTGCTGACTGAAGATTGGTTTTTAGATTTGTCTCTACTTTGCCTTAGGGGCAAAGGAAAAAAAAGAAAATTCTACATTACATTAACTTTCAGGTATACTCACTTACCTCAGAACAGAAGAGTGAAAAAATGTCTTTTCCTTAACACTAAAGACCAACCTAAGACATGAATTTCCTTCTTCATTTCTTCGTTCTTTCGTTTCCTTCCCCTTTATTCATCACTGGTGAGGCCACATCTGGAGTGCTGCATCCAGTTCTGTTCTCCCCTATACAAGAGAGATTTGGACTGACTGGAGAAAGTCCAGCAAAGGGCCACAAAGATAATGAAGGGTCTGGAGCATCTCTCCTATGAAGAAAGGCTGAGAGAGTTGGGACTGTTCAGCCTGGAGAAGAGAAGGCTCAGGGGGATCTTATTAATGTATATACATACCTAAAGGAAGGGGCCATAGAGGATAGAGTCGGGATCATTCCAGTGGTGCCCAGTGACAGGACCAAAGGCAATGGGCACAAACTGAAACAGAGGAGGTGGACCAGATGAACCCCAGAGATCCCTTCCAATCTCAGCTGTTCCATGATTCTGTGGTAAACAAACTGATCCAAGTTTTCTTAAAAGTGACTGAAGCTGGCTCTTCATTCAGTGTCATTAGCGAGGATTTTGCTTGATCTGAATAGGCAGAGAAAGGGTGCATCTGCACTGGGATGTAACTTCCAGTCAGAAGTATGATAAAGCAGATCTCCCTATTGTCCCCAGTCCATGGTGTGAACAGTTTTGGTTCACATCACAGAGCAGTCTGAGAGCGGTTGACCTAAATTCCTTTCAGATGAAACTAAATAGGATGACTCTTTTCTCCTAATCTTTTCCAATTATTTCAGGAGCTGCTAACTGAGGTAGCAAATTAGGTATGTGGGTTTTAAACCAAAGGAGGAGTGTCAGTAGGATGTGTGCTCCTAATTCACTTCGATGCTTTGGAAGTCCAAATATGGTTTTCATCCCTTTATGTAAAGTTCTTTCTCCCTTTTTTTTCAAGTCCTTACTTTTCTTACTTTTATTTGCTGATATTCTTTAGCTGTCAGCTTTGTCTTTACTTACCTAATGAGCTTTTGTCTATTCAGAAACTTTAAATTACAGAATCTGCTGACTTGCAGTTTCCAGACTGCAGCTTAATGTTCCAGAGAGAAATCTCAGTTGTACAGTCACAAAGCTTGGAAAAGGGAAAGACGTGGACTTAAAGCTAAAGAGTAGTGTTTGATGTCTTTAATGGACTACACTTCAGTGCTGTGTTAGTCTCCTGCATTTAGTGTGATCCAAGCAGCACTGGCCTACTATTCAGCATCTTTGCATTCTGATTCTAGTCATGCTTCTGATCTACTTTTTCAGGAAAGCAACAAGAAAATAGATGTCTCAGTTTTCTTATTTGCAGAATAGATATGAAATCTTAAAATACTTTTAATATTTATAAATTAAGACCATAAAGGTAAATAGTGTTATTTCAATTAGATTGCAGCACAGAATATGAGCCTTCTCGGCAGCATTTCCCTTATGGAAGTGTCTCTTTTGTATCATTTCACAACATTAAACTATCTATTGCTTCTAAGGCTCTCCTGAGTGGAGGCTGAGAATTACCACAAGGCAGTCATAATGCTGGTGCTTTCTCTATTCTTGCTTAGGACCTCACAGGCCACAGTAAGAATTTTCAGTCCTTTTCAGTATACAGAAATCCAGTTTATAATACGCCTAATAATCTGAATCCAACAGATGATTTTGAATCTTTTGAATTTGATAAGTAAGGGGCAATCTGTAAGGTGTTCTTTTTTTCTACTATCTACTTTTCCACAAAGTACTGCATGCAACTTAGGTTAGATGTCTGTGGTAGAATACCTTCTTCAAACAGAATCCATCTAGGTTAGATGTCTGTGTTTTGGTAGAATACCTTCTTCAAACAGAATCCATCACCCGCAGTTTTATAGTATGCATGCGCTTTGCTCTGAATGGACAAGGCAAAACATCATTTGTAACAAGGCCAGCCCAAGCTTTGACATACTTTGAAATACAATAAAACACATACTACTTTGAACTGTGTAATTTTCAACAAAGATATGGCATATAATTTGCCTTAATCCTCTGTTTAGGGCAAGAACGAGACAGCAAATGAGCTTTTTAAAACTCCTCAATTTCTATTAGAGGGTGCCTGGAAAGATCAAATCAAAACATTTGGCAGAAGTTGGTTTGATTTTGGCAGAAGGCTGTCAGCTTTACCATCAATAATCTGCCTGGTTTCCAGCCAGCTTGCCTGCCTGGCTTCCTCACATCTTGAGCTCCTCAGCAGCCCAGGAAGCAGAAAGGCAGATGATATTTTGGGAAAGCCAAATACTGGGCTCTTTCTTGGATCTGAGATAGCTCAGCATCTCTGAGTTCTGAAGTCTGTGTAATCAGGTACACAGACTGTCCGCAAATCAGACTGTGAACCTGTCCAGGGACTCTGGAAGAGTATTCAGGAATTGCAGAACTCAGTTTTTCATTTTGTGGAGACTATTTCAGAGACTACCTCTCCATGCTCTGTTTGAAATGCCTCTTTGCCATTGGATTATTCTGAATACATTACTGCTAAAAGGGGGAATATACTTTGGGATGAAGAAAGGCAGAATAATTTTATTTTATTTTTTTTTTTACAGTACAGAGATACCTGTAGTTACAACTGTAAGATCTGGGTTCTGATGCGTATTGCATATATACCTGGTGGATTTGGAAGGTGAACTTTGCCAGTGGTGATTATTGTGCATTATTCCTTGTCACTATGCCTGCTAAACTGCATCCATTAGTGAGAGGAATAAATAAATGAAAGACATTTGGTACTTGAAATAATATATTTTTGCAGAAATATGTGTCTTCCATTACTTTGTGCTGAATAGCACAGTGCATTAGGGCAATTTTTAAAGGTGTTTTTTTTAGAATTCATTTATAATCATACATTATTGATAGAATTAAAGAAGTTAATTTCTGCATCCATTTTTATACTTGATACATGAAAAACATGCAGTTTAAAACAATTTTTCTGATTTTTTTACCAGATATAAAATATTTCAGCTGAAATATTTACTTTAAACATAAGAACACAGAAAGGACCAGTCTAAGAAAAAACATTAGAATAATCTAAGTCTATTTATTTTGGTATTGAGATAAATTAAGATTATTGCTATCTAAAGAACAGTATCTCAGATTTTTTAAAAATCTGCCAATACAAATTTTTGACTCATGTACAAATTCCATGAAATTTCATTTTATTTTGCTAGAGTTTCTCACTGAATGGGTACTGAGGCAGCTGCATTAAAAAGTGCACATGTTCAAAAGGGGACTCAAGTGACAGAAGAACAAAAGAATGAACTGGTCATCACAAGTTAGTGACATTTTCTGTCCCCTGAGCTGCCTTTTTCTAACTTGAAAAACACTGGTGCATAAACTAAAGATGCCTCCAGATAGCTTTCAGTTTGCAAAAATCCCTATTCCATAGATCATATGCCTGGCCAGCTTTGACATGTTTCTGGACTCATAATTTCATAGGTGAGTGAGCTTGAAAAATGTCTTCAGTTCAATAGGGACAAATAAGCCTTTGTTCCACAGCAGGCATGCGTGTCTTTTCTTTGCTTCTATTCACAACACTTTCAATAAGGATATTCTGGTCAGTATCAAGAAAATCTAATATATGTTAAAGCATCTGTTAAAATTTCAGTTCCTCTATGATCTCTTCACTTTGCTGTCACCAATTTTTTTTCTACGTAATATTTTAACATGACATATTTAGCACTTACAAAGCATTCCAGGATGAGTATAATCAACAAATCTCCTAATTGCTGACTGAGATTTTGAGAGAGAAATTGCAAAGGTTGGGAGAACAGCATTTTACAGATGCCATTGCAGTATATGGCTGGCTGCAAAGAAACATTTCAGAATTAATAATTTATGTGCCCTAGATATACTAGATTCTTGACTGAACAGAAATAAGCATTATCCCAAAAGCCTCCAATCTAAATCTTAGAAAAGAAACAAGAAATTAAGGGTGGTGGAGACAGATCTATTTAAGCATTGTGGTCACTTTTGTTAGTGACCGCACTCTCTAATGTGTATGAGACAAAGAAGATACAGTTGTGTATGTCTGGATTGTTAATTTTGAGCCTTGAGAATAAGGAAGAGTTTTCAAGGAGATTTGAGGGAGTAGCAGGAGAACCAGATATTATATACATAGGACTAAAGGGGACCTCTCCTGCGATTACATACCACTGTGCCATATGGTCTCTTTTATAAATTATCATCTCCATATGAAAAATTACTCCCACTGGGATACTGTTCCAGAATTTCATCACTCCAAAATCTAGAACTTTAAATTTCCAGCCTAAATTTATTCAGCCTGTTTACCTATTTATTTTTGTGCAAAGACTGTAATTTTGTTTAAATGCTTCCTTTATTGCTTACTGTCTTAGCGAACTACTGAACAGCAATGGTAATCCAGCTGCTTTTTCTTGATATTTCTGTTATCATTATATATCTTATTTCATTCAAAATCTGTTGTAAAGTAAATGTAGACAAATCTTTTGGATACTTGCAAAGGTATGATTTCAAAAGGTCAAAATGCAGGCAAAGCAATCTCAGGTTGCTTGAAATGAATGCTTTTACTATGCCACCCACTAAACTCTGGGAAGAGGAGAAGTCAGTGTGACAGAAACAGAACAGAGCTGAACTGACACAGAAAAAAACAATGAAGAAAATGGAGCAAACCATGGAGAGGTTTTTAATGGATTGTCAAAGTGAATGAGGGTCCATTAGGTTTGTTCACTGATGTGGCCACTTTAATCTGTACTTTTTAAAATTAAGAGCAGTTAAGAATGCAGCAGCATTCTGATCATGCCAGATGCCTCCAAGCAAAAACTGTGTGAACCAACAGAGAAAGGTGTTGCAATCATCGCTGCCACCGTGGATCCCCTTTTGGGGATAACAGTTGTACGGGAGAGAACTAGACAAATTCAGAGGTCTAGGGAACAAGGGGAAAACTGGTCTGACTCGTGCATATGCAGACAGCGCTCACATCTTTCAACCCATCAATCAATGCTGCTGACTCGTGCTGCATCTTTTGTTGTCCATTGGAGCTCTATCTGTCAAAAGAACCATTCCTCCCATTGCCCTGATGCTCTATTGCTGTTTATTGGTATAACAGCTCAAAAAATGTTAAATCACAGCCAGTTGAGCGTGCCCTTCATAAGTGCTGTGGTGGAACATACAGAGCATGAGAAGTGCAGAATCCAGTTGTGCTTTCACAAAAGCTTTGTGCAGTCATAGCCTGGTAGGGAATTTACCGCTGGAAAAAATGTTTACCCAGGGACTGACTAGCAATGCACTTAGCCTTCTGAAGGCCTGCCACCTGGTTGGAGTGCCCCGACGTCTGCTGTTTTTCTGACCTCCTGGAGCTGGCAGCTTGTTTAAATTCAGAGCAGGCTTCTCAAGACGGAGGCAGTCCAACACTTCTCTACTAATAGCCATGTTGACTTGGATTGGGTTTTAAGTGGATAATTATTTAGGCCAGCACTTCCCCTTTCACAATCTGTGGTTGCAGTGTTTGTTTCTGCTCTCCAAAAATGATGCTGTGTCCTGCACTGGACCATAAACTACCTCAAATAAGGTAATATGAAGCAATTATATAGGTGTAGCTGTACATAGATGTGTCAACAAATGTCTCTGTTTCCTCAGCCTTGGCACTTCAGCCACTGATCTTTTGAGTTACTGCATAATTTGGACTTCATGAAAAATCTTATGACAGCTCATTAGCACGCAAGTCTGAGTCTGAGCACTCCATTTCTGTTTAGGCAGAAGCTAGTTATCCTCATCGTTATTATCAAGCCAGCATCAGTGTCACAGATGTGACACAAAACATTACATGATTTACTCTTCATTGCTGGCATCATGAGAAAAGGTTTCGGTAGCAGCCAGAGCAACAACCATACCCAGCTTCTTAGTGCTCTTGTCGTTCCTTTGCATCTAACCTCAGCTGCAAAAGAACCATGATGTGCATCAAGGGATAACTTCAAAGAAAGTTTCTAAGTAATCATGTGGGTTCCAGTCTAGCAGTTATCACCATGTATTGCATACCCTGATATTTCTTGGTTCTGTAAGGCACAAGACAACATATATTATTTAGACAGCCATCCTGTCGGAGCAATGGAGGTTGATCAATAACTTTTGTTCTGGGGCTGGCTGGTATTCCTGTTTCACTTTCACTAGCCAAAATTTATCCATTGAATCTCTCTTTCATTTTTATTAGAACCATATTGTGTTGAAGCAGCAATCTTTGTCAAGCAAAACACTAATTGGCATGACCAAGGATGACAAATCTGGTCCCAAATGATTGATTTGGAATAATTATAGATGCATTTTCATAATAATAGTGAGCATAGACTCAACAACATGATGAGTTGTTAAGTTAGATAAATCATATTGAAGTTTAGTTGTTTAGATTCTTGATAGCTCCACTATCCCACAGGGAACATTTTTTTTTTTTAAATTTGGCCCTGATGTTTTGACTTTGAAGAATAAGGCATTTAAGACAGTTCAGACTTGGAGTATTTTTTTTCCTAGCTTTTTTTATAGATTGAGTTTGACAGCTGCATAAGAAAATATATAAAATATCACCAACCGTAGAGTTGAGTACTGAACTTGAAAGCTGAGAAACAGAGCACTCAGACATGCTGTACCTCTCTATAAAATATATTAGTGCTGTACTGCTATATTTATAGGACACATAAGTTAAATAATTATCCGAATTTTACCTGAAATTCAATTTAAAATAAGGAATTGAACCTTCCACAAGAGATAAAATTTAACTTTAAAAAAAATGTAAAAAAAATTGTAAACAATTAATTTTTTTTTTAATGTAGAAATGCAGTTATTGTATAACAGAATATAAAGCATGTGATTTTTTTCCTATATAAGAATTCTAACATGGAAAATAAAGCTGTCTGTTTTCAAATTTACCTTGCAGTACTGGTGAAAAGAACAATGGAGTCCCTGCAGCAAACCACAGCCTTGGAAGTGCCACTAAAGGTAGGGACAATTCTGAATTTCCATTAGCGTCCCAGGCATACTTGGTATGTTACCATCAGTATGCTAAGAATCTAGAGACAAGTATTTTGCTTTCACTTCAATAGTTTCATTTTCATATTTGCAGGTAATTGCTTTTTTAAATTACTGTAAAAATTCTAAAGGAAAATAACCAAAAGAAACTCAACCTCCATTTTGGAAAGTGTGATTGTCATCTATTCTTTGTCTTAGCAATGCAGTATGGTAATTTCAAAATCTATTTCATTCATTGCGATGAAATTTCTGTTGGGTGTGGTAGAGTGAGAAATATGTGCCTTTAATAGGCTTTCTAAATGTGCCAGGCATTCATTACTGCTGAAAAAATATTGCAAAAGATCTTTCTTCAGTAATTTTCAGTTAGAAAATTGGTCTTTTTAACATTTCCATGGGGATGCCTAACGTGTAAAGCAGACAAAATCATTGGTCATTGTTAAAAGTGTAGGACATCATCTACCAGGATAACATCTGTAAAAACTGAGTAGGTAGCTACACAGCTATTGTATCTGCCTATATATTGGACCTAATTGTAATTATTTTATAAAATAATTATATTTTTCTCTCTACAAGACTGGTTCCTTCACCTTAGTCTACTTCTCAGCTTTCGTTGCTTAATAAAGGACTATAGTTCCTGGGAATCCCTAAACTGATTAAGGAAGCAACAGTCCAAGGGTTTCCAGTTTCCTGAGAGACAGAGTACTTGGTGTTACCAGATCACTCACGTAAGATTTGGGGACAGAAAAAAGTTCATTCTATTCAGAAATGGTTACAACATACACACTCGCCTTAATGGAAATGGTTGAAAAGAAAATTACTAGATCAGTTTTAGCTTGTATTTCTTCCTCCAGATCTTCTATATCTATTTCAGCATCTCAGCCACTTTATGAGGTTTTCTCTGAAGGTCTTGCACTTACATATTTCTGGGTACTTATGGAGCCCATCTTTCCACCAAAGCTGAGAGGAGAGAATGAGGGGTATCTGAGATCTAAATTACTCTTTCTCCTTCCCACACTGGACCCCTCACCATTGCTGTTCACTTAACCCTTGTAAGAACTTGCACTCCTATTTGACAGATGTGGTCAAGTGAGACCTTTTGGTCATACTGGGATTATACATTTCTTGCACTGACACTCCCAAGCTTTAGAAGCTGCATTTCTATCAGTTGCCTACATTGTACACCTGTGCTTGCCTAGCTTCTTTTGTTAAAAGTTCCTTGAAAAAAGAAGGAAGACTGTTTTTCAAGGTATACTTCACCTAAATATTTTTAATGACAGTATTAGACACCTGGCACTCATGCTGGTGTAAGGTTCATTAAAATAATCAAATATGGTATTATTGGCAGTACATAAAGTGAATAGCAATACTTGACGTCCTTCCTTGATAGTTTTAGGACACTCTTTTTGGCACCTTTGTCAGAGACAACATCGTTCATACTTTGCCTGAGGAAGTCATTGACGTGAAATAAAATATGAACAATGTAATAGGTTTCTAAGAGAGAGAAATGTTTGCATGACTAATGAGAGTGTTCATAGTTACATGAGGAGAATTTCATCTAAGTGTTAAGTATTTTGGACAAATCACTAACTGGCAGAAGGTTTTAATGTCCTATGGACAAAATGGGACACACCATCTTAGTGTGAAACTGTGAAATGCACAGTTTCTTTCACATCTGTCTAGAGTGTCTACTAGCATATCCTGCCAAATTCATCTTGATGCATTAGCAAATGGATTCAATATGTCATTCCTGTGAAAATAGCAATTCTCTGTTAAACGACAGCTACGTTTTATTAGGTGAAAAGAAACACATTCTTGGACAATAGGTAGTTTTCTGGGGTTTTCAAGGATCAGGACTGTTTAATAGACAGTAGAAGTATTTGGAGATACAGGTTTTATTACCCTTGTTTTGGTCTCCTTTTCCTGAGCAAGTTACCATAGGAGTCCTGACATACTTTTTCTCCTGTTGCACATTAGACTACATGCATCATGAAGATACTTCATATTCCTCTGAAGCAATGAATGGATCAATGGCAGAGGCCAGATAGAAAACATAAAGTACTAACAGCTTGATCTCAGAGAAGAAATTGAGAGTGATCTTTTAAAAAAAGATCTGTATTTTTGTTTATGTTGTTTACCCTTCTATACAGTAAGAATGTGTCTTTTAGGATTAGAGATGTTGAAGATGAAAAGATTTTTGTGAAATGCTCCTCCTGTCCTTCACACACTTGCTTCAACTAAATATGTATTATGTGCTCTGTTAATATGAATATTATTTTTCAATACAGAAGAAAAATGTCACTAAAGTAGAGCACACATATAATCTTAGCGGGGAGAGATTTATTTTTCTTCTTTGAGGAAAGGGATGTTTATCTTTGAAGTAGCTTCTTTTCCAAAATATAGTCCTTGCTAATGAGGCAGCTTTCATGTCAGAAAATCTACCGTGTAAGAGAGCACCAGTATCTGAACCGAACTGAAATAAAACCAAAGCAACAACAAAAATACCCCAGAACTGTAAAAGTGTATGACAAAATAAACCTGGTATCTTTATATATTACTGACAAAGTTATACATATATATATATACAGTTATATATATATACTGACTGCTGATTATAAACACTGATTTTGTAGCTCTTTTGAAAAGTGTAAAAAGATCAATTTTGTTTTAACGTATTCCTTGCAGTTCAGTAACATGTATTTGCAATTTCAAAACTGAAGGTTAGTTTTAATTGTTAAGGTATTTTAATCAAAATCATAGTGATAATTCAGTATTAATAGATATGAAGAACATTTCATATTGGATAGGTATGTAATCTAGAGCAGTATCAACATCCAAAGGGAAAAGCAAAAATAGTAATCTTGCTATATGTGATGTGTTTGTTGGTTTAAATTTTCAATTTTTTTTTTCCTGACAGGTTCCCTTGAAAGTGATTCTTACCACTGGGAAATCATGGGGGTGTATGACAGAATTGCAGGAGATGTAAAGCAGTCATCGGGGATGTTATTCAGTACCCATACACCTCATTGGCCTGTGCTGATTCCTCGCTGAATCACTAGGCAACAGCGCTGCTGGATCTTTCATAAGCACCTAATACTCTGCATGTGAATTTTTTTACTTCATTTTGTCTGTAGCCCTAGGCAACAGCAGTGAGATAAAACTGGTTTTTACCAGTTCATTGTGTTTCCTTTAGCCAAGGTAACCAGCAGGGAGCTGCTTTTGTTCAGAGCTAAATTACTACATGTAAGAAATGAAGCAAGACAATATTAACCCTTTGGGCACATGACAAATATATTTGAGTTAGACGGATGTTTAGACTTCACTGTTAAATGTTTTGTGAAGTGCTTGTGTAGAAATACTTCTGATCTGGCACTATTTGAACTGTATCAGCAAGTGCTTAAATATTGTGTTCAGCTTCTTGTATATTTTGTGAGTAGAAGGTTCCACAGACTTAGAAAAATAGTTCTTTGGAACTAAAGACTCTCCACCTTAATTTACATTTGGGATTTTGGAGCAAAACAGGTAAACAAAACTGGATGCCTAAATGCATTTAAAAGAACCAGATTGTTATGAATTCAATACATTTCAAACTCAGTTTGTACACTGTAACCTTAACATACTTTAGAGGAAGTATTATAGATTTGCCTAATCTATTATTTTTATTACTGATGTATTGCTAAATATTGTTTAGATAAATTTTAGGATTCATCTTTTTGCTTTTTTTGATTCAGGTTTTCACTTTAATGTTTGGATTTGTTACTGATATTTTGTTTTTCTGTAGAGTTTATTCTTTAAATGAGTTTGTTTCATAACAGTATTGGTTGCCACACTCTGCCTCTGTGCTTGTGGAATATGAAACTGTCCTCAAAGTCTACTAATATTTAAAAGTTGAAGTCAAGCACATAACTTCTAAGAGGTGTTCAGTGTCTTTCATCACTAGACCTCAAATGATCAAAGTAATAAAATTTAAATTTTAAAAGTGTGTAGTTACAGAGACTTTGCAGCAGTTTTAATTTGTATCATTAAACAATTTTGCATTGTGCTTAAGGACTTTAAACTATTAAACATTGTTTTCTTATGTTGCATATTAATCATACGTAACCTGTCAGCTGAAGCGAGTCAGTCATTTCTAAAAATTAATTCTTTATGATTGGACACGATGATCTCAAAGGCCCCTTCCAACCATGAAGGTTCTGTGATTCTGTGATAGTTATAAAATTAGCAGTGGTCACCGTAAACAAATTCAGAACCTTATGCATATTAATTGGGGGTCAGCTCATTGGTTGAGGGAGAGTCCAGCCTGCATGGCTGTGACACTGTGCCAGGTCATGCGAGCAGAGGGTCTGATTCCACCTTTCCAACACAAAAGTTGTATGAATTTTCTTCTACTTTTTTTGCCATTTTCAAGCCTTATGTGTTTGCAATGGTGTTGAATAAGTGTGAAATGTTCTGCTGTCTCATCTGTTTCACTCCTCTTGAAGACCTGCTGTTTTCAGGAGGCCTGTGCTCATTAAGTCTTGCTTCTCTAATGCTACTTTGCTAACCTTACTACTATATGAAAGAAGTCAACATTTTTTGTATGTTTCCCAACTGATTTCCACCTTGTGTATGTTTCTTAAGATGCATACTTTTAAACTAGACAGTGTATTTTCAAGTCCTGAACAATACTGGGCGCACCCTTCCATCTAAAAAAAAACCAAATATGCATTTAAGAACACAAAGAAGCTTGATCCTGTCCTGAAAACTGACATCTGGTCTAATACAAAGCTACAGAAATGCAGAGGTCACCATACAGAACAAATTGTCAAACACAGCCATTCACAAAAGACTGTCAGTCACAGTTCTCCAGATGCATGCACTTTTATACATTGGACAAAATTAATATATTGTCCTCCTTGTGTCCCAGGGAGGGACTGTGAGCTCCTCTGGGCACCAGGGTCACCCCTGCTGCATTTACAGCTTTTCTTCTGGGTTTTAAATTTCCAAAGCATCAGCTAACGAAGAGACCCAAGCAATAAGGGCACTGCTTTATCACACATCTGAGGGCTCATTCTGCATACACTGGTGTAAGGGGAAAAAGCAAACTGGCATAATTTTGGGGGATTGTTGATGACCAAGATCTCAAGACTCAGTGCAATTTGTGTCCTCACAACTTGCAGGATACAGACCATGAGCTCAGGATATCTTTCCAGTGCTCCAGATTCTCCAGTAAAGAAACTGTGTTTTCTTTTAATTGCAGCCTGTGAGTGAATTATCATATATAGATTTATGACACAGCTTGGTTTGATGTACATGTAACCAGTGTCTGCTGTATCATGAATTACAAATACTGGGATGTGTTCTCCAATCTTTTGCTTCTGTTCTCCTTGGATAGCCAGGTGAGTATCCAGTCTTCACTGTCTGCTTGGTGCTACTGTGTTAAGGTATAGATTTTGTGGATTATTAGATTTCTCAGGCCTGCCTGAAGTGCTTTGGCTTCAAAGTTCCTCAGTTTTTAACTCATAAGATCACAGATATTGAGAAGAGTGCTGAGTCTTTGGGCAATTTCTTTTACTTTGCAATCCATTCCCACCGCCTTCTGTCCTGTATGGCAATGTAGTTTTTGGAAACAGTTATGTTTTTCAAAATGTGGAACTGCTGAAGTATATATCTCTAGCATGGCAGTAATTTCCTTGAACAAGCTGCTTGAGATAAGGTAGTGTTTGCAATTCATTTCCCAACGAGGTCCTCTGGACAAGGTATCAGTTTCACCACGCTTGTGTGCTGATCTATGTATAACTATAAAATCAGGGCAGTGCAGTTTTTCCAAACCCTAGGCAAGCTACCCTGCAGCATGCCTGAATCTAAAGAGCCATTATAGGGAAGCAAGGCCAGTCCTGACCACAAATTTCCTCCCAAATAAATACAGGTAAAAATATTCTGTATTTGATGACTGCCAGGAATTCCCTTTGGGTGGCACAATAATTTCACACCAGAGAACTCAAGACCCTTATTATAATAAATGACCACCTTTTCAGGCTATTTTTGTTCTGCCCATAAGAAACTGTAAAACATGGGTAGACTAGAGCGGGAGCAATCATAACAGCCCTTTTCAGTCCTTAAAACTCTCAATTTGATCTCTAAAACGATTCCCTTTTCCTCACAACCTATGAAGAGGTACTGGAGGAGCAAGAAGCAAAACAAAACCCTCCAAAAGTACTGATCAGTGCATGTGGGAGATGGCAGAATATACATACCTGCTCAGGAGTTGAATCTTTTAATGCCCACATACCACTGTGGAACAGCGGGACTCTGATCTCGAGTGTTGGGCCAACTTGATAATAACCATAGTTCAAACACTGGTCTCGGATTTTATGAGCAAGATATTTTAAATGTGAGGGGAGGAAAAAAAAAACACCTCAGTTTTTGAAAACTGAGAGTAGATTAAGAGAATGGATCTGATAGAGCGTCTAGGACATAATTTGTCCTTGATAATAATTAAGAAAAACTCTAGAAGTAAAATAATTTCATTTCTGGGAGTTCACAGAACCTGATATCTCATTTTCTTGTTTAATCTGATTTGAAAAGGCAGCCAAATAATGCGCTGAAGGTTGTATTATGCCTTCCTGATACATTTCCTCAATGGCCAAAAATGTCTCTTCTCACTTTACCATTACCAAGACTGGATAAATCCCTGAGTAACCTGGTCTTGACCTCATAGCTCACCCTACTTGGAGCAGGTTAGACTAGAGAACTCCTGAGGTCCCATCCAACCTGAATTTGGACAACAGCAGTCATCCTGTTGAAAGATAAACCAGAAATTCCCTTCAAATATTCTGCTGTACTACATTAAAATATGCGGTGCCATACCAGAAGCCCTAGAAATGTTTTGGGATTTCATTCCTCCTTCCCACCTGTATTGCCTCATTCCGTGCCAGCATTTACTATATTCCCTGGCTCAGGGGCTCACTTCTGGCTGGCACACTTCCTTTTGGTATTAGCAGGTTGTCAGAAGCATTCAGGGAATGGAAAGGAATCAGTTCTTATTTCTGCCATGCTGCAATAGTTTTAGTAGGCAGGGTGTCTCTGCGATTTAAAATGAGTTTCAATCATGTCCTATCTTTGCCTCCCTGGGAAACTTCCCCAGCCTGATCAGCTCATCTCTCCTCAAACCAGCAGCCTACAATCAGCTCGTTCTCTTGAGACGCCTTTAAGTGCACTTCAACCACCCATCTTCGTAAGATCCTCTCATGTTATCAAGTGTGTCTTTATTATCCACGGTAAGTCCAGGCAGTTTGTTTTCCTCTCTGCTTGTGTTTTGGATTCTAGGGGGTCCAACTTCCAGCCAACATTTACACTTGTCTTGTGCGTTTTCCATGTCACCTTCTCTATTCAAGGCTAATTAGTTGGATATTTTCTAGATTCTTTCTTCCTCACTTTTTACTATCTACACTGATAATCCATTGCCAATATTTCCCCTGCACTTCATAGATACTGTTATTATTGGCAGTAAAACTCTTGCTATTAATTGTCCACAAGTTAAAAAAAAAAAAGTTGCTTATCTTTCTTTCTAACTCTAACCTTTGTGCCTTCAACTTGCTTCCCTCTAGGATTTGGTATGGCATTTATGCATTTGTGGCATTTTGGAAACTGTTTTCTGACTAACTGTATTTTTACCGTAGTTGTTCATTTCATGATCCATTTTTCTGTGGTATCAAAAATTGACTTCATTTTTTGGCAGACTCATCTGCTGTGCACACTGAATTTCTCACTTCTAATTATTCAAAAGTGTCATGCATCAGATTACAATCCCATTTTCCAGTTTGTGTGTTAAGCAGAGAACTATAGTTACAGGCTCCTGAGAATCAACCTCCATCCTCTCCACCAGTGGCTGCTGCCTGTTGGACTGCATCTCTGTACAGATCTGGCTGAGGCAAAATTAAATATCTCCCTGGATTACCTTGGCCTCTTTGCACTGATCCATTAGTTCACATCCAGCTGAGTCCAGAAATTAGTTCATTGCTGATTTATCCTAAATGTCTTTGTTGGTATCTGGATAGGTGAAGAAGACAAGTCTCCTCAGGACTTCTGCCAGAATCTTTTTTCCTTCTCTTTTTGACTCTAAGTTGTGCCCCAAAGCCAGCTCAAACTGATGATTGACTCCAAACTGCATTTGAAGGACACCTATAAGAACTATTTCTTCACAGTGAGTAAATCTGGCAGCAGTTTGAAACCTGGGCCACCCTACTTGCCTGCCAGCAATCCCCATCTCTGTTTATCTTCCCATCCGTTCACTTGAACTGTGATCTTAAATTAAATAAGCTTCCCAGGGAGGTTTTCCTTTAAATATAATGAGCTTTTGTAACAAATGAGCTGGGAGAAGTCAACATCTTCCCTTGGGGCCTCTGTGGGTCACAGATGAGGTTAAAAAAGTGTTGTAAAATGTTGGGCTTTAGTCAAATTCTCTTGCTGTGTTGTGCTGTTTCTGATGCTATGGCTCATGATACATTTGATTTTTTCTTTTGGAGCTGTGTTTTTTTTAGTTCTTTCACTTCTTCTCATATGTGATCTAAACCTTAACCTTCTCCTGGCATTCTCAGTATCCCTTAGCACATTCTATTCGCTGGTAATCAGGCTGGTAGTCACCTCTTTAATTCATCTTACCCGTCCAGTCTGGGTTATTCATTGTTCAGGCATTTATAATTGCACAATAAACCAAATATTTTTCTGATAATAAGTCACTGTTTTCTTTTCTGGGAAGCTTCTGTGTCTTGTTTATTTTGCTTTTGTAGAATTTAAATCTTGCTTTAAATCCTTCTGGCCAACAGGTTTTTAATTCAAAAGGATTTTAACACAGTAGAATGACAGTATAAAATGAATAAAAAGAAGCGATTCAGTGAGGATGAGTGCAAAGCTCCACAGATAAGGAAAACCTGTCAGCTACCCAAACATAGGTAATGTATTTCCCAAAATGTAGGGAGCAGCCAGTTAGGTATCAATTTCAGGAAAAGACCTGGGGATTTGTAGGTGTAGTGATCAAGAATATTAGCAGTGACCAAGAATATATCAAATATAACCAATCCTTCCACTCATTTCAGCGCCAACAAGGGCTCAGTTGAGGTCTCTGCCCAATTTTCAGGACTGCATTTCAAGAAGGATGTGGAGCAACAGGAATCTGTAGGAGAGCAACAGGAATGATCAGAGCTATAGACAATATCACCTGTGAGGAAAGACTGAAAGAATTTAAGTCATTTAACCTTGAGAAGACTAAGGAGAGATCTAAAAGCAGTCATCCGGTATGAAATGGGCTGTCATAAAGATGGTAATAAACCGCTCTACAGGTCCCCTGGAGATAGAATGAGAAGATAGAGGCTTAAATTTCAGCAAGGTATAACTAGGGAAGATGTTAAGCAAGCCTTCCAAAGAATGCTAATGATAATTAAGCATTTGAATGGACTTGAATAGAGCTTTTGGATCTTTATTACTATGTATGTCTAGAACAGGATAGACAAACGTGTGTCACAATATACTTATGCTCAGTTGATCCTGCTTCGGGACAAGGACACTGGCTGAGCAGCCCGTTGTGATCCTTTCCAGCTCTGGTTCTGGTTTCTGGGGTTAAGGCCTTGAGAACTGTACACAGCATCAGAAAAGGTGCCACTAGATCTTCAATGACATCAGTAAACGAGACCCTCAGTTTACATCTCTAATGCAAAATGATGGTGCTTCCAGCACTATGTATGTTACTAGTTCTGGATGGCCTCTGTGCTAAGTAGAGATAAATAAAGCTCCCTGCCTCCCTTCCTCCATCTTTGGAACTGGCCTTGGTTGGAGCTGGGGATTGGAGTAGAAGACCATCAGAGATCTGTATTAACCTCATTTATGCTGTGAGTCTAAGTGGCCACCACTAGCAGGTCTGAAGCACCCTGCTTCCCTGCTGAGTTATTTCCTGGGCCTTTTCCCTGGAAACAAGTTGTAAGGTCAGTAAGTAATAAAGACAGAAAGCACTATTCTCAGGTTGATTTGGAGACAGATTCTTAAGACTGGGCAAGGAGTGACGTTTGTGATCATCGGCCTTCCATTTGAAATTGCTGGGTTTCTTTCAATGTTGGGCAGCACCAAAATTTCTTAAAATATTATTTCCATGTATCCTAATATGTGTAAGGTCCATGATTATGACTTGAGATACGTTTTTTTTTTTTTTCCCTGCTTCAACTTTGAGAAAAACATGCTTCTGCAAGCTCAAATATGAGCATAAAGGCTCATAGTATCAAATACTACACGCGGTGCATCTAGTAGAACCCGTAACATTGCTCTGAGGCAGCTACACATTGATTTTTTTTTTCTCTTTTCAGCCAGAAATGCAGAACTTTTTCTGTTTGAAGACACTATTCAGAAGTACTGCTGTCGTATCCTTTGGGAGCATGGAAATAGCAAAACTACACGCTTATATTGAAAGGTGAGCATAAGGATCGATCCTTTGAAAGCCATCAGGGCCTAAGAGGCACAATCTGACATGCATTAGCTTTTGCTTCCTCTGTGCTCAGGACAGCCCACCTTACACTTCTGGTTTGCCATAAACTGCACTTGTGTGTCCTTCCCCAGCCCCAGCACTTCATTATTTCCTGCTGATGCATTTGGTGTATCCCTCCTTGCCACACAGGGAGCTATTCGGGTTTGTAAATGACCTACTGAGCTCGGCGGTTTATCTTTGCTTATCTAGAAGTCCAGCTTGGGTCAAATGAACTACTGACCCCTCTTTTTATCAGCTGTTAATAACAGGATTACTCAGCATTACTCAGCCTGGCAGGAGCAGCAGGAGCTGGCAGACTGTTAGTGTCATGTAGCATTTTTAGGCTCAGATATACACTTAGCACTCCATAAAATGCCTAAGACCTATTCCGTGTTTGCCAGCCCTCTGAACACTTTAGTAGCCTGCACAAAAAAACCTGTGTGATTGATTCTGCCCCTCTGGGATTTAAGTGCTGTCTTCTGGGATTCACCGCCTCACGGCTGATGTCCATGGCTTTTTGTTCCAACACTGAGGAGGCAGTTCCTTCCTTCAAAAGGCAACCAGAGCAATGGATGTTGCTGCTGCTCCTGCCATTTTATCTGCAAAGGGTAGGAAACCTTTCTCCCTGAAAGGCTTTCAACATCCATCACCCACAGGAATGCCTGAACCACACGATTCCAGGATGTTCTGCCAAGGAGCTTTCTGTGCTCCCTCTTGGGGCTGGCCACTGTATATGAACTAATCAATATTTGCTCTGCCAGAAAAAAAAAAAGAAAAGAAAAAGAAAGTACAGCTGTCCAAAATACTGCATCCCAGCATCCCACAGAAGAGCCTAGACCCTGTCTCCACTCTCCAATCTGGGGAATGTTTCATAACTTTAAACATGTAATTGTATGTAAAGGAGAACAAAGCAGAATTAATTCTCTGTTGTGTAATTGCCCATAGGTAAAAGCCAGTGAAATGTACGTCAATTGCCCTTGAGCTGGAACAGTTTTTCTTTTTAACGCCATTCCTGCATTATGTATCCTCCAGGTCCTTCTTCTTCATGTTCCACACTAATGGTACAGAGATAGAGGTGTACCTTCTCGTCACTGCTTCCCCTCCATCATCATCTGACTTACAAGTGAGCATTTAAGCTGGTTTTGTGTGATCTCTTAGCCTTAAAACTTATTTATATTTTCCTTATATTTCAGTTCTTTCAATAAATTATCTTAGCAGTAGCTGTTATTCACTTCCTGTCCCAATACACTTCCTGCTCTATTTTTGCTCATTGATTATTTGTTAGCCCAAGGACATTCTTTCCCCAGCAACAGCAAAGTCTCTTTTTAGACTTTTTTTTTTTTCCAAATCTGCCAGCTTAAAGTATTGTCCTGTATGTGATGCAGTTAAACACATTAGTAATAGTGAGGAAACAGTGGAATTGAAATTCTTTCACCACCTACATGAGCCTCACATTGTAGATTAAGTGTTTAACCTCCAGATATTTCCTTTCCCTGCCTTGGAGTACAGGGGAAGCAAACCATCATGTTACCTGCTTCATAAAGCTATTGGACTAAAAGTCAATTTTGAAAACCCTTCTTGATATGCAATTGAAAGGTGTGGGTTCCCTTCCCCAAAGACTAGTGATATGAGAAAATCCAGCTGGTAAAACAGAGGCTAAAGGAAACCTGCATGGAAAAGACTCAACTCAGAAAGCACAGAGATGCTATAAAGAAGCCTCTGTCTTTCTGCTTCCCATAATTAAGCAACAGGAAGGTTTTGAACCCTTTGGTACTGATAACTTTGAACTTGGACATCAGGGATACAAAGTCTCTAGCCTGCTTTGTAGCTTCAGCACCTGCAAAAGGTTCAGAGAACCACAATGTACCATTTACAGCAGCCCTCCCAGCGTGAATCTCGAAGTGCATCACAATTTCTTGCCTGAGGTTGTTTGACATTTCATCGGAGCCATCAGGTCTGTACACTACTGCTCTTCCACACACTTTATTGCTTAAAGGCCAAGTCATTCCTCCACTCATTGTACGCTGGGATAGATCTTGATTTTTGCTTACAGAGAACTGAGGTTTTCAGATCAATTCCTGGTAGAGTGATGGAGTGCTCTCTCGTTCCATCAGGGTATGGCACAGGACCGTGCAAGTGCAGAAACTGGCACTGATGGTAGTCAGGACATAAGCATGAAGCTATCACCAAGGCAGGCTGTAGATTTTATGGGAAATTGTCCTGCATTTCTTGTTTTCCTTAGACTCTGACATGCCCTGTCTCTTGAGACTGTTTTGGAGCCACCTGTGCTGAACGTGACCTTTGATGGTCCCCTCCAAAGGACTCCAATGTTAGAGGGAAACAAATGCTTCATCTGTTTGTAAAATAAGTGAGGGCTGGAAAATGAGCTGACCCATTTGAAGACCTGGACTTGCAATAATTGGGATGGATTTCAGGTAGAAGTCATAAATAGGTTTTAGTAGCCTAAGCAGGACAGACAAAATGCTTGGCCTTTACAAGTTAAATGTCTAACCCTGGTAGCACTCCTAGAAATAATAACTAAGTAGGAACTAAATGGCTTGCTTAAATTAAAACATTTTACCAGGAAAATTACACTGATAGGTATCTCACTTCCAAGAACTTCACGTCCCAGTAAACTAACCAAAAATTTACTATATTGAATTTCAACAGGTGCCCTCATGCTCATAACAAGAATTCATTCTTAGCACAGTTTTGGTACCTCAGTGCCGTTGCAACAGCCGGGAGCACAGCGGGGGCTGCAAAACCCATTCATGAAGTTAAAGTACTCCAGTGGAGGTCCTGTGGGAAGCTGTGCACCATGTTACCTCCCTGCTGTAACACCTCCTTCGGACTCATAGACGCAGAGGAATCCCTTTACAGCTGCACTCGGTGGGTATTCCTGAAGGAGAGGAGGGAAGAGAGGCAAAGATGCTCTGGCCTGTCTCTTAAAATGCGTGCAGTTGGCAGAACTAACCTCACCGTGTGTTGGGGCACGGCGCTCTGGAGCGAGCGTCGCAGCTACGACCGCTCTGGTTTAGAGCATCTTGTTCAGAGCTGGATGCACCAGAGTGAAAGTGGCTTGAGCTTGTCTTCATCAGCTCTATGACATGTAAATCATCCAACCTTTATTAAACTTATTAGCGCTAAAGTGAATGTAAACACATGTGTGTAACATTCTCTAATTTAGTGGAAGGAGAACAAAGAAACCATCTTGAACATTGTTCCTTACCTTGACCTCATTCTTCACCTAATATGGATTTTATACAATAATATACAACACTGTAAGCAACAGCTCTGCAGGCTCTGCCCAGTCACCTGAACACCTGCAGAATGAGCTTTATAGCCTGCTAATTGCATTTAAACCACATGTAGTGGTTTAAATACAAGCAGTATTTGGCTATTGCACAGTGATGAAAAAGTATTGCCTCAGTTTAATCATACAACTTTAAAAAATAGTTTTCTAAGGCTGAATTTTCAAGTACAGGAAGGAAAATAAGACAGAGTTAGACATATTATTCTATATTAGCATGCTTAAAGTATGTTAAATTTACAGCTTTTACACATCTGACATGGGCTTTTACAGGGCCTGAGCTTCTGTGCTGTTTTCCTTTAAGACTTCTTTACAAATGCAAAAAAATACTGAAAAATCTGTGTGAAAGCTCTGGTAACAAATCCTTTGACACTGTGACATGATGAAGGAACAAACCATCTCAATGAATAATTTTGCAGTTTATTAGCATATTGAAGTGTTTTGATTAATTTTGCTTAAGTGAATAACAAAGGAGCTGTTTTATCATGTACAATGCTCATTTCACGATTATTTGTCCTATTAAAAGATATCTTTAATTTTTAATTATGCATAGGCATAATCCTAGGGCACCTAGGACCAGAGGTGTCATGACACTGATATTAATTAAAAGGCTGTTGTAGAAATAGTAGATAATCATGTGATTGAGTTGTGCTTTTCAGACATATTCAGAGTCTCGGAAGAGAAACAATCCCTTAGGGGGAAAGGATATTTATTTTTTAGACTGCATAACTTGCAAGTGCTCAAGCTATCTGTGTGACTTGTTACATTTGCCATGCAAACATAACATATAATAAACCTAAATGACTCAGCGTGAGAGTAAGGGAGAAAACAACAATATTGCTCGCCTCTCCGGCTTATTAGCTCTCCCAAAGCCATGCACACAGTCTGGCTGGGCTCACTTCAAGCCCTCTAAACACAGGGTGTCTCAAATCATACTAGATCCTTATGTTTAGCCAGCTGAATCACGTCCTTTGT
This sequence comes from Calidris pugnax, assembly GCF_001431845.1. Lineage (NCBI taxonomy): Eukaryota > Metazoa > Chordata > Aves > Charadriiformes > Scolopacidae > Calidris > Calidris pugnax. Next base: position 6,394,784 of record NW_015090793.1, read on the forward strand.
ATTTCTAGAGAGCATTTCTATTCATATCAAAAGCCGTTGCGTTTCCGTTAGAATGACAGCAAAAAACCGGCATCTGCCTTCACTAAATGCATGATTTCTGCAAGTCACAGTGAGGGAATCTTGCCAGAATGCCCGAAATCTCAAGTACTGGTTTTAAATACTGCATAGACCTGAAGCATGAAGGGGAATTGCAGCCCTCCTCCCAGTGGCCAGACTGAAGGACTTTAAGTATGATGATCACAGGTATAAGCTGACATTTAGGAGATTAATATTGCAATCTAAAAAGGTTCAGATCTAGCACCAGTGAGAAACACCTCAGCCTTGTGAAAATTCAGTGGCACATCAAGGAGATTTTTGCTGCAGTTTAATGTGCCCAAGTGCCAGCCGTGCAAGTTTTTGCTGCCTGGGAACCAAAGTAGCACAACAGCTACTGGAAAGTTTTCACACTATTGCATTTGTAGAAATTAGTTTTCAGTGAGATTTTTTTTTCCCTCTTTTTCTTTCTTTTTTTTTTTTTTTTTTTTTTTTCTCCTGAGGCTTTTCATCTTTTCATTTGCTCACCCTTTTTTCAGCTCCCCACCCTTTCCAGGACAGACGTCCCACTTAACATTATCTGATACAGAATCTGATGAGCAGAGCTCATTTTTTTTTTTTCTTCTATGTATAACACCTACAAAAGTTAATAGGAATGGAGGTGGTGGTAGGTCAGTATAATTTTCCCTGTCGTTTGAACCCAACTCACCATGCCTCACAATGCAAAAGGAGTATCTCCAGTTGGGTTCTTCCTTACAGTGGACTCAATGGGAGAGGTGTGTATATAATATACATTCGTAAGAGAAAAAATGGTAGCTTTTTTATAGCAATACACATATTTTTATGAGTTATTAGATGAATTGACATACAGGTTAATAATAACGAGAAGCCTGTTTTAGGCCTCATTCTTGCATTAGAGAATATTTTTAACAGAAAGCTAATCTTTGCAATATGAGGCAGTATCACAGACAATGTAATGTGGGTTTTTTTTCACTGTGGTTAACCTCAAAGTTATTTTAAGTGATGCTTTGCTGGATATACTGCACTAAAATGAAAAGAACAACTGCTTCTCTGTCATGCTTCTGTCTCCGTGTACATTCATGATGGGACTTACCTCCAGTGTTGGATTGAGAACCTTTGCCTTAGGACATCCACAGTGGCAGACGTAACCCTGCTCCCCCAGCACACGAAATCTCATGGTTTTGGGTCTTCTCACCTACCTTCTGAGCTGAAGCAAAAAATTAAGCTATTTGTACAGTTTTTACATGTAGCACAAGATCATTATTCAAGGCAGGGAGCATTCGTCAGACCAAAGCAGTCCAAACAGGACTAACTATCCTGCAAGCACTTCTTGGCTTGCTCAGCTCCTCTTTATCCACGAAAAAAAAATAGAAAAAAAAAGGAAACATATCCATATCTCTACCCATGAAAAAAAAATAGAAAAAAAAAGGAAACATAGCCATATTTGAGGAGAACATCCAATCCTAGGTTCATTTTCTGGTGTAAGCTTCTTGGGTTTGAAGGTTTGACTTTCCCCTTCTAATGACTGTAGTAGCTCTGAGGCTTCCCAGCCTTTAGGAGTGGGAGGAGAAGCTCATCACTGATGAGACAAGGGAAAGGATGGTTCTCTACCTTACACACTAGGCAAAGGCCAGGAACAAGCATTTGTAGCCATTTGCTCATCCCTCCCTCAAACACTCTTAGATGTTGCTAGTGAGGACAGCCTTCCCTGGGACTCACTTGATGGGTTCTCCTTCAGTACTGAACCTTGAAGGTTTTTTTTAATGGGCCACTGGCTTCTAGCTTTTTCTTCTCTTCCTTAAAATGTTCCTAAAGAAATCACAACCTGTAAGACTAAGTATCTACTTTTTTCTTTGTTTTCTTTACCTTTCCACAAAGAAGAGAGCACAAAAGATTAATCTTGGAAGCCCATCTCATCATACAGACCGTTCTCTCCTGTACTTGAGAAACAAGGTCTCTTCAGCTTAGAAGGCTGTAGGAGCTTCTGTTTTTACAAATAAGCCCACCAGATATAAATCAAAGTTGTCCCTAAACAGCTGAATTGAAAGAATGATCCTGATTTTTTAGTGGCTATTATTCAGGGTTGCTGCAAGACAAAATAGGAGTGATAACACGTAGCAAATAAAGAGGAGTTAAAGGTCATTCAGTTTGCTGTAATCTTCCTTTCCTCCATCTCACCTACCTCTCTGCAGAGAAACTCAAAGCAGCTGTTTATTCTTTTCCTACTCTATCAATTCTTTCCTGCTTAGGAAAAAAAATAAAATCTAGGTAATTAGATTGTAATATTAGAGGTGGGCAATTAATTCTCATACTTCTCTCGAGTAGGTGAAACCAACGCAGTAGGAACTGGACCAGACTAATGACCAACTGAGGTTTTGCAAGTAATTTGTCTTTACCACAGCACCAAACCTCGAATTCTTTAACAACCAGGAGCCTAGTTAAACACTGTTAAGGCTTTAAGCTTTGGTGCCTGGACACAATCAGTTAGATACCTTTAAAGTCACAATGAATATTTGCTGAAAAAAAAAGATACTGTGTGTCCTTCAGCTTCCTTGAGTTCTCAGGTACAAGTAAGATTTTCTACAGAGACACCATGTTAGGATTTATCTCACCTCAGGAGTTTCTAGGATAGACATCTACTGCTGGGTTGGTCTAGACTCACCTTGGACTGATCATAAATAGAGAGAAATAAGCACTTCTAGAGCACGATTCATCTGCCTTCGACAGCCATATGAGAAGATCCATCTCTCTACGCTCATTCCTCTTCTGTTATAACTGATCTCAGGTGCTGAATTTACTGTATTGACTTTGCAAACGCAATCAAGAATGAAAACGTACCTCAAAGAAACTAACAGGTAATTTTCTTGAAAAATCTGACAATTTTTTTAAGAAATTGTATTAGCACAAATGACTATAAACATGGTCCATTTTTATCCCATACCAATAGCTGATAGTCCAACATTTTATACACAAGTGCTGTTGACAAAGCTGTTGCTTCTTTGGCCAGCAGTGTTGTAAATATATGTAATAAAAAATAATCTTTGGGATGGGACACCTTCACCCTCACTGGAATACATGAGCTTTTGCTATTTATTAAAAGAAAAAGGCTGCTAATTATGGTACTTACATTTGTGTAGCAGAGGTGGGTGGCGCATATTGTGAACAAGGTAGATGCATAATGGCTTAGAGAGAAATGTTGCAGCAAGTTGAGTGAAAGACTCCAGACAAGTGAAGGAAACTTCAGGTTGATTCCTGCACACCCTCAGGAGCACTCCACGGAGACGCTGGCTATGGCTGGATTTAGCAGTGGCTCCTTTGGCTGAATCCAAGTAGACTGGCGAGCGCTTTCTGTGGGACCAGCGGGTGGTGGTGGGATGGCTTGTGAAGGGGAGCTGCTGATGGAGTAGAAACACAGCCAGGAGCAGTGAAGCCGGATGTTCTGCCACCCGACCAGACCACGTGTCCCACCATGGTGAGCACACTCACCACGTTCACTCTGCAAGTGCATCGTATCCCAAACATACCCCACTTGATGTACTCAGAATACACTTAAGCCTGCACCAAAAGAAACACAACCATAACAAACAGAGGTTCATAATCTTCCCTGCTGCTCACCAGCCCTTGCTGCTGAGATAAGCATAAGGAGGTCCAGTTTATGACCCCTGGTGAAGCTTAGATATGAAATGACCCCCAACCCCTGCAGCTGCGGGGACACGGGGGAAGACTGGAGGAAAGTCAGAGGCCCCCAGAGCTTGCCACAGCACCATTTGCTCAGCCAACCTGATGGAAAAAATAAGCCAGTGTTAAGGAGCTGCCTGGGTGAGCAGAGGGCTTTTGGTGGAGCATGGTTGGGAACCTATGGGCGGGGACTTTACAGCTTGGTCTCTTGCCAAGAGGTGGGCCAGGATGGATGGAATGTCAACAGAAGGAACATTTTGGTGCCTCTTCAGCCAAGTCAAAAGCAGTTTTGTGGGCTGGACGGCCTCAACTGTTAGACCCGGGGGCTGGACTGGGAGCTGGAAAAGATGGAGGCACCATCTGCACCGCGGTGTCAGTAACTCGACAGCAATACAGTTTAGGAAAAAACTGACATAAGTTTTAGATTTTATTCATTCGTACATTATTTACAGCAGTTGCTTTCATATTACAATTCTCTTTCATCTTTTCAGTTTTCACTTATAAAAAATTAACCAAATAAACCTTATATAACCAAATTTATCACAGCAGGTCTGGTTAATTTTCACAGTTACAGCGGCCATCAGGAACAGAACTTAAGTACCTACAAGTCATTCACCCAGAGCACCTCACCCGGCCCTGCCCGAGGCCACCCCGCCGTCCCTGGAGAGCTGGCCGGCCCCCAGGGCCCTGCCGGTGGGAGATGGAGAGACCACGCACTGGGTAGGCTGGGGCTCGAGTGCCTGAAGCACACCAAGGCCACACATCTTGGCACCTCCTGCCACGCCAGAGGAAGGGGTCCACACGGGTACGCCCTGGTGGCACGCAAACAGCTTTCCAACAGAGCCAAGGCTGCTGCCCTCCACAGCATCATTATGTCAGCTTATTCCATTTCCCACTGCCCTTGAGCCCCAGCAGAGCAGCAGCAGGGCACGCCGGGGTTCAAGAGGGTGGCAACCAGCATTTACCTTCCCCTGTGTCACCCTGACGGCTCTTCCTTGTGTCTGCCTCCCCCACCAGGAACCCTATTTGCAACAAACCCGCCCCTCCAAGCAGGGTGAAAAACCTGCGCTGTGTAAGGAACCGACACCACGGTCCCACGTGGGCAAGTTCTCTGCCAAGGTGAAATCCAGTCCTGGGCACCCATAGACCTTCCTAGAACTCAACCCTGCTCCCCAGGTGCAGCAGCAGCACCCACGCCAGCGTGTTCCTAACGGTATCATCTTCTCCATTAACTACCTCCCCGTGCTCTCCCCCACGCGCTCGTTTGCTTTACAGTGGTAATTATTGCTGTTTTAAAATATGTTCGTTTTTCTTTGAGGACTTGTAGCCACTTCCCGTTACGAAGTACAGTACAGACTATGCTGAACATAGAAAACACAAGACTCACTTCACATCGGTCTTGTACAACGGTGAAGAGATGCAGAGTGAGAGGCTGCTCGGGGGAATCGGAGTTTCTGTTTAGGCATGAGTTCAGACCCTAACCCATGAACTAAAAAGCCACTGCCATAAACGTGAGCAGTTCTGGTAAGCAATTTAGCCCCAGTTTTGTTTTGTTTTGATTTTCAACTGACACCGGACATTTTCCAAATGCATACCACACATCTGCTTAACACTACCCCCAAAAATATTATTTTTTTTTCCTTTACCGCATTTGTCTCAAAAAGACTTTTGCTTTAATAAAATAACACAAGCACACAAACTGCTTAAAGCTAACGGCCCAGCACAATCATAAGTACAACTCACAAAGCAACGGATGCTTTGTTAAACCTAATTATATTTAAAAAAAAAAAAGCAAATATACATATTACAAGTCAAAAGGACTAAGCTTTGGAGGAAAAGAAATTGAAAACAATGTTAGCTATATGTTCATTACGCTTACATAGCAGTAGCTGCTTTTGCATTCAAACGTGTTACTTGTAAATAAATTTACAGTTGTGTTATGTATTTGTTATGCTCTTGGTCTCAATAAGTCCGTCTTCTACTAGTTAGATGTTAAAAGTATATTCTCTCCCACAGCTGACCATCGTGTTATACAAAGACAGCCCCGAACAGCGATTTTAAACAGGGATCAAACTCCAAATGCTGACTTAGAGCTTGTTGTTTTAAATGATACTGTGTCCTAACTAAACTCTCTGTTGTTCAAATCATTCTCTAATTTTATTTTCAACCAAAGACACTCCAAACAAGCACTCAGCTGGCAGTTTTTTGGTGGGAGATAAGCATAATTTCTGTGCATAGTCTCTATTACTGAGGGATGCAAGAGCACACATTTTTTTTCCTCAAGATTCTGTGTAGGACTATGTTGAGGGAGAAAAAAAGAGAAAATTATCCTTTTGCAGTTTAAAGCTTATTCAACAGTTTGTGTCCCTTTGTTTGCTTTACGTGGTACACTATATTCCACGGCATGACTCCAGTTAGCATGGAATTAAAAATGCCTTTATTAAGCTTTGAATAGAGTGCATCACTCCAGCGCTAATGAAACACAGGCTCCCAGCACACAGAAAATGAGATTGTTAATTCAGAGGTAACCGGAGCTGGTTCCTGCCTTTGTGGGTTTGGCAATTCCAAAATCCCTGCACTCCGTCCCGACCCGTCTGCGCCTCGGCCAGCAAGTCTGGCAAACGCCAAGGCGGCAGCAGACCTGCACCATGGCTGGAGAAGGCTCAGAGAGCAACGGGCAGCAGCCAGGATCGTGAGGAGGATTTGTAAAACCACAGTTCCCTTGGGAATTCTGACCATGGGACTGCCTGTCCTCGCAGCTGGCCCAGCAAGGAAGGGGCCTGATCCCCCCACCCCGGGCACTTTCTGCTCCTGCTGCAGGTGGGCAGCACCAGGACCCCAACAACAGCCGCCTGCCGGCCCTTGGTCCTGCTTCTTCTACACAGGGACTACTATTAAATTCAGATGTCGTGACCTAAACCATCATCCTCATTTCTCATGGGGACAAACACAGGGGTGAAATGGCTGTCCTGGACCCAGCCCCAGGGACAGTCGTCCCCGGGGCGGTTTACCCCTCACATTCACTCAAACAAGTCAAGATGCAGAGCTGGCCCTTGGCATTTTAAGAATTTAGGTGGATCCACCTCACATGGAGCAGAAGAGGGACTTGTGTCCCGCAGGAGGTGACGCTGGTTTTGGGGGTGCAACCAACTACCCCTGCAGCATCGCAAAGGCTGGTCCTGCCTCTGTGCCCCAGGCCACCCCCACTGCACCCCACCAACCTGCTCGCCCCACACCCAGACCCGAAGGGCACAGAGCATCCTCACAGTCTCCATTAAACTCCTCTTGCTTCTGACAAACACCTTTTGAAACAAGCCAACAAGCCTGCTTCTCCCTGCCGGGGTTGACTATGCTGCCAGCTACCTTCTTCCATGATGAGCAGCTGGAAAAGCCCCACAGCCAAGGCACCCCGTGGCCAGGCATCTCTCCTCCCTGAGCGGGCAGTGCCCCACAGCAGCCCCCACTTCTCCCCAAGCTGTACATGCCACAGAGATGGGAAAGGATGGACCATGTTGGGGACAGCCCAGCCCCTGACGTGGGTACAGTGCGTCCAGCCTGGAGCACTGTGGGGAGAGGGAAAGGCTTGCTCTGTCCCACATGCCACCCAGTAAGAGCAGGATAAGGGAAGAGAACAGCTGTGGGCTGATGGCAAAGCCCCAAACTTCTCTGTCTCTCCCAGCAGAGATGAATTACGGCCACCATTTCTAAGCATCCTGCAGGTGCTGTCTGCCTCACGGAGGGAAAACACGGCGTGGATGTACGACAGATACCAGGTTCAAGGGTTTCAAGTGAGATTAGAAACCACCTTCTTTGTGGGTTTGATTGCTCAGCATTACAGGCCTGGATCCATTCAGGGGCCGAGCTTCCCTCAGAGCCAAATATTGCCAAATACTACACGTGCTTGAGATGCCAGTTTGCTCAGGATGCACAGGGGGTTCCTGCTCACTCCAGAGGGAATGGCCCAGGGTGTCCTGGAAGGCTGGGGCAGGCCTCAGGCTGTGGACCTCAGCCACCACTATAAAAAGTTTCCCCCTTTTTTCTTCCTTTTTTTTTTTTTTTTAATTTTTGGACATCACCTGGTGCCCTCTCCCTTGAGCAAGGGCTCTGTCTCAGTCCCCTCCGAGCAGAGGACACTCAGTTAGCACTGCACAGGGATGAGCAGAAAAAGCCTCAACACTAAGGAGGGAGCTGCCAGGGGAGGAGACTGCCTCCTCAGAGCCACCACACAGCATGCAGCACAAGGACAGCGGGCTGCAACAACCTACATGCACAGCAAAACAAAAGCAGGCACCTGGCACAGCTGGAGGAAGTTCCTTCACATCTCCAACACATCCTATGCCTCAATCTGAAGCCGTCTTACATCTTACATCACATTTACCAACTGAGGATAAAACCCAAGAGATGCTCCACTCTTCCCGGCACTCCTTGGAAGGAGAAACCACCAAAATAAATTAGAAGCATCCCCTCCCATCTCACAGCGATGTGAGTCTCTGCCAGAACTAAGACTCAACAACTGGCAATAGGATCTCAAGGGGTAGGTCCAGATCACAAGCTCTCCTGCTCGAGACCAAAACCACAACCAGCTGGTGCTGCCCTGCACCTACCCAGCTGCTGAACCAGGATGGGAAGCCAGGAGGTGACACTCAAGCCCAGAGAAGATGGAGGTGCTGACCACAGCCATCTGGTGCAGGAGAAATAAGAAGCTCCCCAGGACGGGCTGCAAAGCCAATACCGGGGGGCACAAGCAACAAGCTGTGGGATCTTTTCCATGCAGTGCTGTTTAAATCAGTGCACCCTGAAAGAGGCAGAGCAGACAGATGAGTGCACCAAAGGCAGTTCAAGCTCAGCACGTCACCCTGTGAACTGCACTGGGGTCCACCAGCATGCAGGCCCAAGCAGTGGGGGTGAAGGGGGCGAGCAGGTGAGCCTGGGCAGTCCAGAGCCCAGAGGCCATGCAGAGCAGCGACTTTCTGGCTCCAGAGCTCAGCCCGAGCTACCACATTTAGGGAAACTTCCCCTGAATGCAGACAAAACGACAGTATCACTTGATGCTTTTAAGCCCAACCTTGTCTGATCCTATTCAGAGCAGCTCTGGGTGGGAAAGCAGCAACAACGCCGGAGGTCCTGGACCCCGTCCCTCTGCTGCTGCTACCAGGGATGCAACTCTGGCAGTCACAGGGGCTTCCAAACAACAACCACCAGGGCTGGGATCAGCAGCGTTTCACCCGCCAGCCCTCTCCACCTTCCGAGGAAAGCAAAACCCAGCCTGTTTGGCAGCCAGCCCTTTCCTTCAGAAACGAGCTGTCCCGGCTGGAGAGCTGGGAGCAACCAACCTGGATTTTCTCCAAAGGAGCCTGGGCACAAAGCAACTGGCAGAAGCGTGAAGGGAAGAAATCTGCTCAGCAGCTACCGGCCAAGTGGCAACGACTCAATCCTTATCGGTGCATCTCCGGCATCCAGCGTGTCCAGGGAGGAACGCAGACAGCACCCCGAAAGCTGCACCTTTCCAAAGCACCTCTTTCCCAGGCAACTCAACAGGTATTACGATCAGACACTGTAATATCATCAGTTAAGGTTTACATGTCTTAAAAGAAAATACTAGTAACCTGATGGTACTTCTGCATCTGTGGGATCTGGTGGGATTTATTCCGGGTTTGGCTTTTCTGACAGGATGTGGAGTTTTATTACAAAGGCACAGGTATCAAATAAAACCAGCAACATTCTTTTAATTAAATATCCCAATAAAAAAAAATTAACGCTCAATTTAGGCTTTATGTATTCCTCCCTTATTAAGAGACTAGTTTGTTTGTTTTTTCCTCTCTGGAAAGGATTTAGTGCAGTGATTATATAGCAACAGAAAAATAAACTAAAAAAGGCACAAACTTGTTTGTGGTTTTTTTTTTTTTCTTTCAACTTTGCTAACACTTTATATTTGTCTATTTTACTTCGGTTAATAAATCACTGAATGCAGCAAGAAAATATTCTGCCAATTTCTGTACACTATACAAAAACCCCTACCAACAGTACATTATTTCAGCTTCAGGAGAAATGTACAGCATAGAAAGACTTTTAAAAATATAGTGCCCCATACAGAAACTTTGTTAATTAAACTGACGGTCTCTTGCTACAGTGCCCTTCACCATCCTCATTTTTCCCCCCCCTTATTGCTGGGACACTCACTGGGACTCTGCCCTCCCCATCTCCCCGTTCCCTCCCCCCCCGGCTCCGCACAGGCTGGACTGAGCCCCAGCCCAGCACTGGGCTCTACTGGGCTTGTGCCAAACGGCTCCTGCATCCCTGGCATCGGTGCCCGGTCCTCGGACCCCGCAGGGATGGGGTGATCTCCCGTTCAGCATCGCCAGCCACGTCTCGGTGCTGGGACAGCTTTGGGCTGGAGAGGAAAGGGCAGCTCTCGGTACCAGCGAGATGCAGGCAGCATCCCAGGCATGGGGCCATGCTGCCTGCCCCCCATCTGCCCCACGGCTCCGCTCCCCTCCTCTCCCCACGCCGCCCCCCTGCCCAGGCTCTCCCGCGGATGCTCCCGTTGTGTTTGCAGCGGGAGCGTGGCTCACGCACGCTCTACCCTTTCATCAAGCTCATCACGATAGGTGGTGGGTCCCCGTCCCCCCCCCACATAATACTTCATAAAATAGTAACTTTTGGTTTTTTTCCCCTCCCAGGAACTAAATTAAAGGGCTTTTCCCTTTAAGTGTATTAACAGAGCTGAACCCCTCCACCCACCCTAAATTAAGTGCAGCCAGAAATGGTTTTCTTTATACTTCTGATACCACGTTTTAAAAATTAAAACCTACCGATCTTCTTTTTCCCCAAGACGTTATTCATGCAAGGTTGCTATTTGTTTAAATAAGTTATAAAAGTTGATATCTTAGGCTAGAAGAAGCTGTAGTCTTGGTTATTCTTTAGTTGGCAGGCACTGTACATACATACCGGGTACAGACACATGCCGAATCTGCTTTGCATTGCTTTTTGCATTGTACAATTCACAAATCTGACATCATTAAAGCAGTTAATTACCTTTGATGGAAGGCTGCAGTGAGGCCATCTACATTTATCAAACAAGCAGCTGGTTAAGATAATAAGTACGCTTCCCCCCCCCCACCCCGGCGCTCCCCAAAAATGCTATTATCTGTCACACATTGCTTCTCTGAAGTGGTTAGATTTGGTGCGCACATTAATGTGCAAATGTGTTGCCATAGGAACTGCAGCCTCCATTATGCCTCAATGACACCATTCAGCAAAAGCCAAAACTAAAAATAATAATAACAACAACAACAAAAAAAAACACCCTTAAAAATGAAATAAAAACAAACAAACATAAAACCCCAAAAGGCAGCAAAGAGAAAGTCCAACGCACATGCGGAGCCTGGCCCAGGACTGCAGGTTACACGTGGCTACGGAACAGTGCGGGAGATGTTTAGGTTTGATCTTAACTTCACACTATGGTACAATGGGGCTCAGAGTTCAGCCGGTCTGAGTCTGTGCTGGCTTTAGGGAGGAGGGAGCTGGAGGGGAGTCGTGGTTACCGGATGCACCCGGGGTCTCTCAGACATTTGGCAGAATGAGGCACATCCAAAAAAAGTGCAACACCAGTGCCGTGGTGGCAGTGCGATGTGTTTAAGTGCGTGCACGCGCTTTCCTCTTCATGCATCGGAGCAAGCGGGTTGGGGAGGGGGGGGTTGGACCCCCCACCTTCTGGTTGGTTTTGTTTTTTCTTGAAAACTATTAACCAGTAAATAACAGTAAGACGAATGCATATTCTACTTACTGGTGCATGAAATACTGAAAACTGCATTCAAGTAATATTTCTGCACTATCATGAATGCGTCACTATGTTATCTTACATTTGGAAAAAGGAGGGGGGGCTATGTACACCAGAGCAGTGGGACCTATTTTGCAGTTAAAGTTCCTGTGCTTTACGGAGGTACCTGGGAAGGAGAGGCCGCCGGTTCGCTCCGTCCCGCTCCGCCGTGCCCCGCCGGGTGGCAGGACCCCCAGCACCACCACCTACAGCATGCGAGGAAGGAGCGCTGCTCGGCCGGACCATCCAGCTGCACGGAGCAAACCAAAAGATGACGTGAGGGAACAGAAAAACTCAACCCAAAATCGGCAAATCAACAGTGACGAGAAATAGAAGGGCAATTTATTATTTTTTGAAGGGGGAGGAGGAGGAGGAAGAAAAAAAAAAATATTTTTTTTTTTTTTCGTTTGGTTGGTTGGGTTTTTTTCTATTCTTCCCGCAGCTGCAGGCGGTAGCGGTGGTAGCGGACCTGGAAAAACATTCTCTCCAGTAAGGAGCGTGTCATCCCTGGCAGGGCATAATGTTCGATTTTTTTCTATTCTTCCCGCAGCTGCAGGCGGTAGCGGTGGTAGCGGACCTGGAAAAACATTCTCTCCAGTAAGGAGCGTGTCATCCCTGGCAGGGCATAATGTTCGACAACACCCACGTGCTTGAAGCCCAAGGACTCGTAGAGCTTGTGGGCCGCCATCTTCACGGCCGTGGTTCCCAGCACGACGGAGGAGTAGTTGTTGAGCATGGCGAACTCCAGCACCTTGCGGCCCAGGGCCTTGGCGATCCCTTTCCCGCGGTAGTTGGAGTCGACGGACATGCGGAGCAGCTCCACCGTGTTGTCCTCCTCGTTGCCCCGCGCCGCCACGATGCCCACCACGTTGCCGTCCAGGACGGCGACCCAGAAGCAGGAGCCTGTAGGAGATAAAGCAGCACATGTAGCTGCCAGCACCTGGGACAGGAAAAACCATCAAGGCACCCGCTTGTGAACACACTGATGGGGCTGGGCTAGGAGTCAGAAATCACCTGTCACACCTGGGGACTAACAACCCTCATAAATGAGGACCAAACTTGCTTTTTCCTTGACACCATGAAGGGAAACAAGTGCCTGCCGTGGGCCAGATACTCAGCCATGGCCCCAACCTCTTGCTGGGACTGATAAGGACATTGCTTTTTGGGTGCAATGCAAGAACAGCCCTGATGGCTCAGGGCTCCCAGAGAAGAGGGCAATGCCACCCAGCCGTTGGCATCTCGGCACTGGTGTGGCTGTTTCCCCTCCTTGAATCTCAGCACCTTCCCCCCACTGCAAACAGCACATGGAAAACATTCTGGAAGAGAGATGCTGTAGGAAAGGCGATCCACTGCAGAGAAACTGCTGCAAGCCCCCAGAGAAGAGGAAGACTGTCCTCCTTCCCCCAAGGATGTCTTGCCCTCACCCAAAGCTCATTCACAGCCGCAATCACAGCCTTGCCAGATGAACAGGGCTGGCTGCTGCACCCTGTGAGGAACTGGAGAGCTTCGACCACTGCTCCGTGCACGCAGGGACAGCACGGGGACCTGGACTGCCTGCAGCATCCTCCTGCCAGCCCCTTCTCTAACCCATGAACCCTGGCTTGTTTCTGACCTCCCTCCATGCACATCTGAAGATGTGAGTGCATCCTCCTCCTGTGGCCTTCAGGGGCTCAGGGCAGCACCTGCCTAAGACAGTTTCAAATAAAAAAAAATCCAAGCACCCCGGGGTCCCAAGTGCTCCAACTGCAGCCCCAGTTACAAAACTCAATAAAACTAGACCTTGGTGGAGAGAGGCACCAGAATCATCCCATCCCACTGCTCATAACAGCCAACAAACATTCAAGTCGATGCAGCAGTTTCTACAGTACAGTACAGCAGTTTATAATTGCTGTAACTCTGGAGTATTACAGCAGCACTTGGCCACACCAGCAAGTGGACTTAAAAAAACCCACATCAAACCCAAATAAAATTCAAGTAAAAATTATGCAAGTCTTAACTAAAGATCTTCACAGGAAATCCTGGTGAAGAAAAAGTGTCTTGAATTGAACCGAAAAGACCAATGTTGTCAGCACAGGGCAACTCTGACCTGAACTTGGATATTGCTTAATTAACACCCAGGAAAGCCACTATTCAATTACGGCAGCTAACGAGAGGCACTGATGGGCCTCTTGCCAAGAGGGACTCAGCCCTCAGGAGGAACGTGGCTTCACCCAGAGCAAAGGATCCCACCACAGGAGACACCTGTGGGGCTCTGCGACCTGCTGCAGACTGTGGCCTTCTCCTTCCTCAGTGCTAAGCAGAAGGAAACCAGACTTGGGCAGCAGCTCCATCTTTAGCATCAACCTTGCCAACTGCCCCGACCCAAAAGCATGGCACATCTCCCATCTCCGTAAGGACCAACATTCAACAGCCCGGGTGGGTGCCCAGCGGTGCATGGCGCCGCTCCCTCTGCAAAACGGGAGGGACAACGATGACAATTCAGAGAGTCCTTCATTACCGGAGGAGAGCAAAGCCCAGGGTGGCAGGAGGTGCCTCCCTGGCTGCTGCCAGCAGAACAAACGCACCTTGTGGCTCAGCAGAGCCACTGGAAAGAGATGGCTGAGGTCCTCTGCGCTTCCCCCCAGCACACCCGGCTCGTCCCCCCCTTCCGAGCGACACGCAGCTCCAGCGACACTCACTTTCATTCCCCCTGCCAGCAAGTCATTACGCTGTCGCTATCTAGGTCAACAGCTAATTTTTAAAACACCGGGACCCATCTTGACCCATTTATTGTGAGCAGTTAAGACATCTCTCCTCCGCTGCCGCGTTGACAGCGTGGCTTGTTCCCCTGCACCCGCCCAGATCTCAAACCAGCATTTATTCAGACACGACCCCAGACGAAGACCTACAAGTGCTGAAACCCAGCAGCAGCTCTCTGTCCGAATACAAATTGCAGGGCTGCAAGATCTCACTGCTCTCTGCTCTGCAGCCTTGCTTCTGAAGTGCTCCTCGCTTGGTGGCTCTGCCCAGTGTCCCCCCCCAGCCCATCCATCACACCTCTGGCCACATGGCAAGCACAAAGTGAAATCGGGGCCACGGTGATCCTCACTCCAAACGCACAGCCACCAACGTCACCTCCCAGGGCACTGCCCAAAAAGGGGGTTCACAAGTCCCCCTGTGTTCAGGGAGCAGAGGTGGGGTGCTCCCCCAGGGACACACAGTGTTGTTCCCAGCACCCACCTCACCCTTCGGCATCCCCAAAAAGTGCCACAAAACAGCTGGTTTTGTGCCTTGGCAGTGCCTGCCAAGCTGCAGCTGGTGGCACAGCCAGCATGTCCCCACCATCCAGCTGTGTGTGTGGCAACTCCTCTTGGAGCTATCAATCAGAGACATCAATCTTCATTTCTCTCAGCCCCAGGTTATGCAATTGATTCCCCAATTGCTTCCCGATTTTATTCATGATTTTCTCTCCTTAGCAAGAACCTCTCCCCTGCGCCTGCCGAGCCCAAGAGGCTGCTAAAGCTCACTCAGCAACACTTCCCACATTTGTAAAACAGCACGTTTCTAGTATTTTTGGGTCTTCTGTCTATTTAAAACCCAAATCTGGACATGCTCGCCACACTAGAGCCCACAAGGACCTTCACAACCCCAAGCCCCCTCTGACTGCCCTCCAGTATGGAGGCCGTACCCTCACACCCACCCATCCCACCCTGGTTGCAAGCTGCATGGCAGCAAACCTGCACTCCATGTTATTTTTTACTTACAACTTTAAAGCTTAATTATAACGATCTTGAGTTCAACGTGAAAAGAAATAGTATCTGGCACATCTCCCAGTGTGTGTTGTGCATGCAACGCTTATAATTAGCAGCAGACAGGACACATCTGCTCAAACAATGCGAGTTGTATTCGGCTCTCATTTACACCAGCACCATCAATCTCTAAGACTGCTGCCCACCCCGTGTCTGAGTCTGCTCTGAAGATCACCAGTGGCCAGATCCTTCAGCCTGCTAACTCAGATTTCCAAAGGTGGCTATAAGCCCAGGAGTAGCTTTCACCCATGGGGTTGTCAAATCCCTCTCTCCAGGGAGCTGCATCTCATTCAGATAGGAATTTGCTACTGAAAGTTGTTTTGGGGGTCCACCATGTGCTGCTGACCTTGGGCTGAGACCTCCTCTCCTCTGGGCAAATCCTCTGGTTTCATAGCAGAAGCCCTGCAAGTCTTTGGTTTGCTTTTTACCTAAACACAACATATTTTCAGCAGTCCAAGTCAGCTGCAGCTCCTCACCACATCTATCCATCCTCTCTTCCAGCGGAACTGAACTCTGGAGCAGGATGGAAGCACCCTGAGCAAAGCATCCCCCTGGGGTGTGTGTGTGGGGGTCTCTTTCCATCTTTTCTGGACCAAAGGGATTGACTCAGAGCCTGTCTTGGTTTTGCACTTTTTCACACCTAGGATGAAATAAAATTAACTTCATCTCACCTGCCAGTAATGAGCAACAGCCTCGTTGTTCACAGGGCTATTAATAGCAGGAGCTGACGTTTTACTCTCTCACACCACTATCTGAAAATAATCACTGCTGCAAAGATAAACACACACCCTGACGGCTACAATTCCTCCTGCCCTTCAGATACTCATCTCATGGCAGCGTCTCCATCTCTGCCTTCACTGTCATCTGCCTCCATTTTCTGGGGTCCCCTTGTCACTCATCACTACAGAACCCACAGCCCTTCCAGCTCACCCTGCCCTAAGCTCCTCTTTTTTTTTTTTTTTTTGATCCTGCAAGTAGAGTCACTCCAAGGTCTGCTCTTCATGGATGTCTTGCATCTCCAGCCGCCCTGTGAATACCACTCTGGAGTACTGGAGGTGCCTACTGGAGACATTAGCTGTTTCCAGCCAAACCCCAAGCCTCCTCCCAAACCCTCTTGGCAGCACTGCCCCTTGCCTCCACATCCAACCCTGCCTCTCTAGGTTGCCAACAGGCAAAGGTGAGGAGAAGCAGCCATGGAAAGCCCACCACCACCTTGCTCAGCTCTCTCCATGCCCCCAGCCCACTACGTCACCACATGAAGCCTCAACCTCAGGAACGCGCAGGCAAAAGCCTTAATAAAGGAGGAAATTTTTTTTATGATGGCAGGGGATTGAGACACTGGAATAGGTTGCTCAGAGAAGCTGTGAGTGCCTTGTCTTTGGAAGTGTTCAAGGTCAGGCTGGACAGGGCTTTGAGCAACCTCATCTATTGGAAGATGTTCCTGCCCATGGCAGGGGCGTTGCACTAGATGATCTTTAAAAGTCTCTTCCAACCCAAACCATTCTATGTGAACAAAAACTTGAGATGCAACATGTCTATGAAAAAGGCACAAAAGAGCTGTGACATGCATAACAAGGAAGATGATTTTGGGTTGTTCACGCTTCACAGATTCGGTGAAGTTACCCTGGTTCCTCCAGCACCTCAACATCAGTCAGCCTGGGAGCCCAGGCCAGCAGTGGACAGGTTTCAAGACAAGAAAGGTGAGCTCCAGAGGGTAACACCTTTCGCTGGAAATACCCACCCAAGGTACCTCCATGCCTTAACATGCCATGAGGATTCCACTGTATTTAAGTGCATGAAAGACAGGACAAAACTCAAGAGGATGTGCACTTACTGGTGCAATTGTACAGGAGGCAGGTTGCTTTGCTTGCCAATGGGAGCATCTATGAGAGGTGTCACAGTGGGATAAACAAGACCTGCAAGAGGCGTTGCAAGACAAAGCAAAGACAGGGCTCCTGTATCTCTTACCTCCTTGAAATTAAATACCTGGCATAGCAAGATGCAAGTGGTTCTATTTTACCTTTCTCTCCTCGTCCACAGGTTGTCTGTGTCTCAGTGACAACATCTTTCCATACTCTGGGCAACAAACTAGACCAACTTACCAGTGAGTAACTCGAACCACGTACCTGTCTACTAATCCAGACTTCACACTGCAAAGCTCCTACAGCCCCACCATTTAAAATAAATTCTGCTTACTGGACACAGAAAGAGCTGCTGTAATAGTGAAATTACTAGAAGAAACACACAGAATAACCCAGCAGGGTCAGGTCAGATGTGGCTCCCCAGGTGGTGGTACCCAGGGTCTGAGAGCACACATGAGCGTGGTGTCTTTCTTCTTGAAATTTATGGGGGATTCCCACCTTTTGAGGACCAAAGTCAGCATTCTTTTAATCCACCCACCCCTCTCTCGCAGTGCAGGCTGCCCTCAGACTCCACACACACCACTGCTGGCTCCATGCCCCTAGAATTTCCCTGGAGCAGCGTCACCGCTCTGGCCGGCCATCTTCCACCCAAAGCACCCACTGCTCCTGCCCAAGGAGGACATGCTGTGTGATCCCCCAGGGGTGCTTGCAACTCTCCTCTCCCGCTCTCCTCCACCATCATGAGCTGCACAGCTCTCCCCCACGCAGCCGACGAGGATGGTGGGTGAAAATAAATTCATTTATTTTTGCTGCAAATTCTTCTACACCCTTTGGTGAATAAAAGGCCAGTGGGTGGATGGGTGGAAAGACTGGAGCCAAAAGCAGTAGCAGAGAGTACTGCTAGAAGAGAGGGGAGCAATGAGACATCAGCCTTCCCCACCAGCACGAGTCCTGCGTGATTGACTACAGCAGGTTCCCTCAGCTTTCCCAAGTCCCTGAGTGCTTAAGGACCATTACCCCAAACCCCAGAATGTAACAGCATACATTGCTCTGACGAAGCAAAGCTCTGTCTGCCAGGAACTTTTAAAATCCATTGTGTTCTAGTAAATTCTAGCAATTCCACAGGAGCAAGCAAAGCTCCGCTGCCCCAAAACATCCTGAACTCACACTTGTGTCCTCCCCTGTGCCAGCACCCACACACCAAGGTGGTGAAGGGCTGAGCCGGGTAAAACCTGTCCCTGCTTTCCACAGGGCTGGAGAGAGGACAGAGTGGCTTCTGCAGATGGTGCTAACTTTGTGTGGGTGAGGTTGCATCCCTGCAGGGAGGAGTTTTCCTTAGAAGCTCAGCACAGGGCAAGTAAATAAACCTTGCCAAAGAGGTTGGCCAGTCCTTCCCCTGTCTCTTCAAGGGTGACACGGCTATCTCCTGCAGCCAAGCTCTTACAAGCTCTTGGAGGGTTATTTGTGGAAAATAATTTCCAGACAGACATGCAACTTCTCAAGGCAATGTCCCTTCAAGCACAGACTGTGATTTTCAGTTCTGCTTCAGCTTGTCACAGCCATGCCAATGTGAGCAATTTTCCTCCTGGCTCAAAGCTGTGTTGGGTGATGTCCTCAGAGCATCATCCAGATGAGGGGACCAGCAGAGCCACTCAGCAGCTGGGAACCCACCAGGTGAACACCAGCTCCCCTGCGTGCTTACAGCAGAGCCAGGAAAGCATTCAAGGACTGGTCCCCAAAAGGAAGCTGGTATCAAGAGAAACTCTAGCCAGGTGAGGTGTGAGCTCTGGAGGGGATGGAGGCTGCCCACAGGCCTGGTGTGTAGCATCCTGCACAGGGAAAACCTCTCCAGCTGAGATCTTCCTTCAAGCTGCTAGGAAGGGGCAAAAGGACTAAAAAAAAAAAAACCCCACACTGCCCCCTAAAATAAGCCCTATGCCTCCCATAGGGCAGGACCTGTGTCCCTCACTCTTAATATACCCACATAAAAGCTTGCCAAACGTGACAGTCTTGCTAATCCCAGAGATCTGAATGCTCCCAAATTCCTCCCCGTGACCCGCTGACATACTGCAGCACCACCACACAGAAATACCAGGAGAGAGGAAATGCAACACGCTGTCGCATCATGAAGCTTTAAATATTTGCCCTTGGAGTCACTTCTTCAGCATCCAGTGCCATCTTTTGGTGTCATTTTGGCCAGAGCAGCAGCCCTGTCTGCCAAGCCGGGGTGGTCCCAGCAAGGCCGTATAGAGGGAACCAGGGGGTGTCCTACACTTGACACAGTGCTGTGCAATTACTGCTTATTTATAGATAACAGAGTAAAAAGCCCCAAAGTTTAGTGTCTCGCCTCTTCTCCTGCCAGTGCTATTTATATACATTGCTTTAAGCGAGGCAGGCCATGAGTGGACAGAATCCCCAGCCCAAAGCTGTCTGTGCCATGGCTGTGCATCGCCGATGCCATTTAAATCCCTGCCCTTTTATCCCCTCTGGGTTTTGAACAGGGACTGGGCACTCAAGGCAACCCCCTCCCTCTTCCTTCCCCTCCACCCCGCGGCGAAACGCGGGGCAGACCAGCCGAGCTGCATCAGTGTCACAGGAGAAAGGATGCTCTTCTGGGCAGAGGGTGCCTGCTGTGATGTGGGAGCTGCTGGCGGGAGGTGTCTGGGGCACAGAGGTGGCACATGGGCTGCCACCCGGCCACGGACACGACAGCTTGGACACAGGGACTAACCAAGGACAGGCAACAGCTGTACCTGCTGCTGACTGCAACTGCTCAGCCAGCCAGGATGGGGAGGGATTGATTTCTGTGTTTATGAGGCACGTTATCATCCTATTATCTCGCCTTACTGCCATCTTTGCCACGTCTTGATTTTCTCTCCCACCTTTCTAATTCCCCTTGGCTTCAAGCAGGGCTGCACAACAGCTCCTGCAACTTCTGCTAATAACTCTACACTTGACTTTAGTTAAAAGGCATTCCTGCAGGGCTCCTACAAAATGATGGCATTTCATAGTCCTTTATGGCCACGGAAACCGGGTGAGATGTGAGAGACCCTGACTCTGAGATTCCTGACACCTGTGAGCATCCCTCGATACCAGACAAGGCCCAGGCACAGGGGAGCAAAAAATGTCAGGGACACACAAGAATTATTCATGCATGAAATTAGAAATGCTGTGGGACCCCTTCCTTCCCATAAATAACTCCACAGAACCTACCACCGCAGGATTCATTGCCCTGTTATAAATAATTCCCTGCTGGAAGAGCACAGGGCAGCACATCTATATGCCAAGGGTGGGTGACACCCCTTGATTCATGGGGCATCTGAGCAGCAGGCAATGAGATCACCTACACAGCGTGAAAAGAGATGGATGGTTTGGTCCCCAGCAACCAGCTCAGCTACTTCTCCATCTACCTTTTTTTCCATCCCTGCTACCTTTCACCTTTGTTGTTGTTGTTACCGAGGGTTGAAGCTACTTGCAACCACCGTGAAGCTCAGGCAAAACCTCCAGAGCTGCAATCTGCAGGGGATGGCAGGGACGACAGATGACATCCAGTATTCGACCTGCAACATGGCCACAGTGCAGTTCCATGCACATTTGCTACCAGAGACACCATGACCACAACAGCAAAGGGTCTTAAACTGTCCCAGGAGACAGGAATTCAGAGGTGGCCTCTGGAGCTGGTAAACCCGAGCATGAAATGAGACACAGCAGGTGAAGGGGTTTTGGACTGCAGGCAACCGCTGGCCTAAACATCTGTGCAAACCCAAAAACATATTCAGATTCATGCTGGTATATGCCATAATGTGCCACTGCTGACTGACCTGGAGCAGCAGCACACACTGCACAGGGGCTGGTCCCACAGGGAGGTTTTTGCTGCAGCCTGGCTTTACCTCCACCTGGGGATGGAAAGGTTGGTGGGGCTGCAGTTTAGAATAACAGTGTAAGAACTGACATTCATCAGTGCCTGCTCCACACTTCCTGATGGAGCTGGTCCATACTCAAGGGCACCCTGCTACTTCATCACAGGTATTCTGTTTTGGAGTGTCAAAGTCCCTGGAAAATCCCAAAGATGCTGACAGCTAGCTATAGTTTCCTTTCACTCTAATATTTTGGCCAGAGAAGAGAAAAACACATTCTGTAGCAAAGGACTTCAGAAAGTGGACAGGTTTGGTCCTAAACAGCATCTCCTGCTGTCACTGCGGGGGATGTAACCCAGCAGGCATTTCTAATCTTCTTAAAACCTTGCTTTAAACCTCACCCTGTTCCTCCAAAACACCTAAGTGACAGCTCCTATGCATGCACCTTACTCCTGTAAAGCTTCAGGAGAACTCAACCTGAACATCTGGATCAACGCAAGCTGTTAGTGTCCATACCACATGTCAGCACTTCACAGGCTATGATTTTTCAAACAGGCTTCAGTCCCCCGGGGCCTGGAGCATCTCCGTGCGTGACAGCACCAGGGGAGCTCAGCAAAGCCCTGGGAAGCGCCTGACACATCTCAGGAATAGGCTTTTGATGAGACAGCTAGAAATCCAGGCAATGCCACAGACAGGGAAAAGACATCCAGCACGTTCCAGAGGGTGCTATATTAACAAGTGCAACAGCAGGACTTCAAAAATCTTGTACCTGGCTTGTTTTGCTGGCCCCGATGCACCTTGAACAGCAAAGACTGTAGTAAAGTCAACACGTAACAGCTGTTCAAGAAAAGGCTGCAGAAGCAGTTATGTGGGATTAGAAGTGTCCTGGTTATCAGGGCACGTTTAGCCTGGTCCATCCCTCTGCTCTCCCCTATTGAAAAGAAGGACACGCTACAGAGAAAGGAGAGACAAAACCACTGATTTAGCGATTGGGGTCTACCTGCTGGGTCATCAAGAGAAAGCACAGTTTGAGAAAACAGGCATTGTCTGTGGTTTGTGTGTGTGAACAATTGTTATCGATAAGCAAAGAATTAAATAGCTTAAAGGAGCGGATAAAGACTAGAATATGTGATTTTGGCCCGGCATTGTGCTCAGGGCTAACTGGATGGTGAGTCCCAGCTCAATGAAGCTGGCTCAGCAGAATGGACCGGTCTGCACAAATGAACAAAGCCAGAAAAGAGTATTTAAAGTACTTTCAGAGTAGATGTTCCCTATGCATCCAAAATCCACACTAAGCCTTTCAACTGCAGAGTCAGGCCTTAAGTAAACTAATGCTTTAGAATCTAGGCTGCTTTCTAGTTACAAGTTTAAGGAAAAGAAAAATAAATTATGCCCTTCTGGCAGCTTTGCTAGCCTGCACCCTCCCAGCAGCTGCTCCAAAAGACTGATGTTACAATTAGCTCCTCCTTAGTTTAATTAGTTTACAGGATAAAACATGTTGCTGGTTGTGTTTTAAGCCAGCTCCTTAAAAGGACATTGCTAAGGCTTAGTCTCCATCTTCTGCATCAATCTTTAGCTATATGGCTTTACTGCTTACAGAAAGGTACTGAACTCACATTACAGCACTTTCCACTTCCAAATACTGAAAAAAATGGAAAACCTACAATTATTGGATGTTTTAGAATTCATTATTTTCTGGCTGACTTTCACTTCATATGCATTACTGTAAAAAGGCACTGAGCAATAATTATCAAATGACTTTGTTTTAGCTTAGCCGTTGGCCGAGCCATAAATCATATGGGGAAAATGGATAGAATTGATCTTATTTTTGCCATCCATCATTACTTGCCTGGTCTAAATTTAGCCAAGACTCCCTTCAGTTCAACAGAACTGCCTGTATCTACACAGGTATTGCACCAAATGCTTAACAACAAAGGGAGAAACTAACGTTACGTTTACTTAAGGTTAAACAATAAATGCAATTCAGAGCTCTACAAGGACTTCCACTGAGTTTTATGCTGCTGTAATCGAGGTCAACGACCTTTAAGGTGAGTCACCCTCCACGACAGCCCCTCTTCTGCAAATGGCCATAGCAGGAGCCTACACCAAACTACTTCTAGGAGCAAGGTAGGCAAAATGAATAGCACCCAAGGTGGAGGCGCAAACTTAGGGCATGACACAATGCCACGCTAGGACAGAATAACCCATCTATGGGTGCAAGCTATTTAAATCAGAGTCAAAAACAAGGCTCAGAGGTGCTTCCCCTGCTTTAAAGCCAGTTCACCTCCCTATAGTGAAAAGGGAGGGAATAAAGTCACTCACGTGTTTAAAAAGTGACAGTCAAGAATCCCCAAAACAGAACTGAATTGCTTACATGACTTTCAGAGGCACAAGGATGGCAGAGCTGGGAATAAGTCACCCCCCAACTGCATTTTAAAGCATATAATCCCAAAGCACAGGGTGGGACTCCCCAAGTGCTGGTGCAGATGCTCACTGGTTCTGCAAATACACCCAAATCTATGTCTGCAAGGCAGAGAAGTGACAGAAAAGGGCAGTGGCACAACATTCAATTGTAAGTCACGTAAAGTATTAATATATTCAGGCAAAATATGCTGCACGGCATGTTTCAGTGGTTCTGAACATGGGTTTTTTTACTCCCTTAGCACATTCCTGCTGCCCTCAAAAGCCTCTGAATTAGGACTTCGCTACCACAGCAGCCAATGAGCAATAATGACAAGTAGCAGCTAGCAATATTTATGGTGCAGAAACACTGACCAGAAAAGTCTTAAACCCCAGGGCAACTCCTCTGCTTTCCTTCCTGGGGCGTACCAGGAGCTGATGGACAGGGACTGCATTTCACCAAATGCAGCATGGCAAAGAGAAGTTACCACAACACTCTCCTAAAACTAGCAAGAAAGACAACTTTGCTGCGCTCAAAACCTTTCTTTCTGCAGATTACTTAAAATTCACAGGAATCCTACCTTTTTGCTAACACAACGAATCAAACCTCCCTGACCTCTAACTTTCCATTGTATTAATAATCTACAGGAGTGAAACAGCAGTCACAAGGAGTTGTATTTTCTCTGAAACCACAGAGTGAAACAGCAGTCACAAGGAGTTGTATTTTCTCTGAAACCACAGTGAAGAATTGATTACTAACACAGAGGGAGACAGGGGGAAAAAGAAAAGGTTCAGGGCATAGAACTACAGGCTGAAGTCAGTTCGTACATAGAATAGTAGTTGGGTTGGAAGGGACCTTAAAGGTCATCTAGTCCAATCCCCCTGCAAGAACCAGGGAGACCTTCAACTACATCAGGTTGCTCAGAGCCCTGTCCAGCCTGACCTTGAACATCTCCAGGGATGGGGCATCTACCACCTCTCTGGCCAACCTGGGCCAGTGTCTCACCACTGTCACTGTAAAAACTTTCTTCCTTATACCTAACCTGAATCTACCCTTTTTTAGTTTAAAACCATTACCCCTTGTCCTATTGCAACAGGCCCCGCTAAAAAGTTTGTCTCTATCGTTTTTATAAGCCCCCTTTAAGTACTTTAAGGCCAGAACCATAGCAATCTGCTTGAGCCTCTTGCAAGCAATAAATATTTATTCCTACCACAGCAGCTTCAAATGATGCTGCCCTGACACAAACACACCCTTCCCAGAGCATTCAACAAGGATGTCAACTATAATCAGTTGGGACCAACTCACTCCATCATATCACAGCAGAGGAATAGTCACCACCTGCCATGAGACTAAGATGAGTCCCCAAAATCCATCGCAATGGACTGGGGAAGAGCTCGAGAGGTGGGGCGTGAGGGTGGCATTGAAGCACAGCTCACTACCTCTGTCCTCCCCAGCCACTCACCAAGGGCAATTCTATGGATGCTTCTCACTGGGACCAACCCTATCTGACTTGTTAGTACGAGTGCCCCAACAAACGGGTCAAACCTATTCCCCAAATACCCGGGTAAGGAGTAGATGATTAAATAACAGGGGAACTGAAATGATAATAAAGCTGGAGAATCAGGCTTGGGGCAACCAACCAAACCCACAGCCTCTGCCCTGCTGCCATCGAGGTGGCACAGTGTCTCTGGGGAGATGCTCACCCTGGCATGGAAGATGACTAGAAAAAAACCAAACAAACAAAACACCAAGAAAGAAGGCCTTTCCCTTGGAAAGGGGATCTGCCATGCCCTTCTGACATTCAAGGCTACAGGTAGCGACAGGACTGACACTTCAGTTTGTAGCAAATGCAAATCCTGACCCATATAAATAAATGAACCAATAACTAGCAAACCTCTCTGGTACTCCCTAAGTGATTTAAACACCATCACCTTTTGAACACCAGAGGCCTTCCTCCAGCAATGACTCTTTCTCTATACCATATCAACCAGCCTATCCTCTTCTGGAAGAGCAGGGAAAGGGGCACATACCCCACCACACAGGACCAGACTCTGAGGCACTTCACTGTGCTGCTGTGGGGACGAACCTGACCCGTTGACACCTGCAGGCACCTCCTGCTGTTTGCACCTTCCCACACCTCCAACCCAAACCTCAGCAGAGCGACACAGCGGGTGGTGACTCCACTGGTCAGGTACAAACAGCAGATGGTGGTACTGTTGCGTTCCCATCCCACTGTGCTTGGAAAGCCTGGCTGCAGGAGATGCTAAGCCCCTCCTGAGATGGTGTCTGGGGGTCCTCAGCCCTTCCAAAGCAACCAGGTCATTATGTTAGCCAGGACTCCCAGGGACACTACTGCAGTGGGCACTCTCTCCTTGAAAATAAACATAGGCTTTTTTCCAGCAGGAGAAGCCTGTGAAGGCAACTGACTGCCCTTCAGGTACCACTGCCCCATGGCCCTCCCATCTCAGGCTCCCTCTGTAAATCAACACTTTTCTTGCTTGCAGCTTTCTTTTCCAGATTTTCTGTGAATATTTAACCCCTAAAGTGCTGTTATATTTACACCTGAGATAAACTAAGCCCTGGTGTGAGGTTGCTCTGATGCCCCGCAGCTGTGTATGCCAACATCCCCCAACCCGCTCGCTCTGCTGGACCCCTACACAGCAAGGAGGGTGAACACTGCACCAAGACTTCACTTCTTTCTGCCACCTATGTAATGAAAATGAAGGTCCTTTACAAAGCGGTGGTATTGTCTCCTTCCACCCACCAAGACTTCCCAAGGAGTGTGAGCCTCCACCACCTCACACGGCTTCCAACTTTTAACTCTCAGCAAACCAGTGGCAATGCCCCATGTAAAGTCAGACCACTGCCACAGCACAGAAACACACCTCGCTGTTGTTAAAAACAGCGTGTTCCTACATCTCTCTTCCAGTACATCAAGGCCAACGTGCTTTGGGTGTAATTCTACTGAACTCCGCTACTCCAGACTGAAATTAGCGCATTTATTTAGCGTGGCAGCACAAGAAAATTCTACATCCATAAATACATGAACATCTGTCAGGCTGGGCACAGACAATGAACCTGTTGTGGATGATGCATTAACAGAAAATGAAAATTACATGTGTAAATCTCTACATCTCTAAAACTTAGAAAGAAAAAAAACCAAAACAGCTCTTTGTCACGTGTTCAGACTACCATGCCAGACCAGTCTGGCCAAAAAGTCCCTACAAAAGCCTAATCCAGTTATTCCCAGATCTCCTGTGATGACCATCTATCAACATCTTGCAGCCTACACCCACGAGTGGAGCTCCTCTGAGCCCCAGCCTCAATACCAGTCAATGAGAGCCAGAGATTTGAAAGAGATTTGCAAAATAAATCAAAGGAGAGAGGAGGGGACTGCTGGGGAGACACGTGGAAAATGCAGGACAGTCTGCTGAGGGCTTGTGCCCTGTACCATCAGCCTGTGGTGCACTCATTCACCAAATACTTGCGGAAAGGGGATCAATCAACAAAGGGGAACTGCACCTACAGCAACCAGAGCCAGGAGAGATGCAAATCCACACAAACCTGGGTAGAAACGCAGTATTTTGAGGATCCGTGGGACTTGCCCAACTGCAAAGGCAACACTGAAAAGCACTAAACCCCCATACCTGATGATAAGACAGGGCAAAATGAATATAACTAAGAGCAGGTTCACAGCTGCAACAACCCCTCTTTCTGATGCACCAGTTTTCCCTAAAACATCATAAATTCATCTTGCAGGCAGCTAGAGCACACACACAGCAAACTGAAGGTTTACTCCATCACTGCATTTCCCATTTATAAGTCTCCTGAAAATATCAAAAGAGCACTTGGACCTGTACTGAAGGATGTCCCTAAGTATATGCTGAACTCCCAATGAGAGATGGGGGATATAAGCCCATGATTAAGTTAAAGCAAATGCTCTGCTGAATCTTTAAGGCAAACTGTCCCATAATTTAGTCTCAGTGAATGCGGGGAGTTTTTGTGAGGGTTTTTTTTTTTTTAAATGTCACCGAAATCCTCTTTAGCTGTTTGAGTTATCCATGAAAAATGTTTCCACTTCTCAAGAATCCTTGCAGATGCTTTGATGCTTTTCAGACTACTGATGGCTCAAAAAAAGCCCCGTAAAGCCTGATGATGGCTTATTCCCAAATGAAAATCGCTGCCCAAGAGGCACAGCTTGATGTTATCCTCCGAACATTTGCAGGTTTTGAAATCACACCAGATGTATATTTTCATAGCCATTAAGTGAATCTAATTGACTTTACAGACAGCAAAAGCTTGAAAAGGTGTTTTACAAATACCCCTTTTAAACAGTTTGGATTTTTAAAAAAATTTCTCATTAGCATCCCTTTCATACAGTAACTCCCTCTCCCTATCCCCCCCCTCAGCTTGCTTTCTCTCTTTTCTAACAAATCCCACCACTAACGATGTAATTCCAATAACGGTGACTTTACCAAGACTCTCATTGCTGTTAAGCAGAGTATCTGCTGTGCTTTTATTACTCTCTTTCTAACTAACCATCATCCAAAATTGCTTAGCACTTACAAATGGCAGGTGCTCCAAACCAGGCTATTTTCAAAAGGTTCTCTTTGCAGTTCTACTATTTAACATTATTTTAAATTGAAAGATTGCAGATTTAGGTCTTCCCTGGATTCCCACTAGAAGTGCTACACAGTGTTTCTGATGCTGTTATCTAGTTCCAGGGAGGATGAACAGATCTAGCACCTCCAAAAAAAGAACAAAAAGCCCTGATCTCAGCAAATGAAATGGTTTTTTGCTGTACTCTGACTGTAATAATGATTTTATACATCCTACTAAAATGGCAAGAAAGGGTTTTATAGGTAAAACCATAGCGGAGAAGATCAACAGGCTGTGCCCACATCCATCTTGGAGCGATGCAGGTCAGACGCTTTAAAGAAGGTGTAAGAAATCCTGCTGTTGGCAGCTTATTTGCCTTAAGGCAAAATGTTCTCTCCCCACCATCACTGACACGTGGGTTTGTGCACTGACGCACTCTGTTTTCAGCTTAGCAGACACAATATCCTCATGCTGCTGACTCCTATTTATTTTCTCATCTCTGTTATTCTGAGTATTCTACCAATAAAAATAAATACTTGCCCTCACTGTGCAAAATATCTGAATGACAAAGCAAGAAGGAGAAGGATGTAGTTACAGAATGAAATTAAGCAAAGGGACATACATTTAAAAGGGTTAATGGGAGGAAGGGGAAGATCAGAGAGATACAAAGAGGGATTCCGGGTGCAGGACCACCACTCTTGGGAAATGCCAGAAGTGATGAATGCAGCAAAAGCCAGAGCAGACAAACCCACTGGCGAATTCGACACAGGGACAGAGAAGAGAGCCAAGCAGAGTTCAAAGGAGAAAAAAATGCAAATATTTCAATTTGATACAAGAGCTGGAAAAGCGGGATACAGAACTGCTGTGGCAGGGGAAAGAAGAGGGGGCAGGGAAAAAATGAAAAAAAAAATAAATTCAAGGAACCACTCTTGGTTCCCAACAGTAGATGTTATTATGCGATAGCTGTTGAAATGAGTGTTGCATGTGAGGTGCACTGAGGCACCATTCATGGCTGGACAGCTGGTCCATCACCCCCCATTTCAATTAGCAGCGTTAGCACAGAGACCAAGACCTACAACTGTAAAAAGCAAATAAACTTGCACCTCTGACGCCGGTTTCCAAGTCAGGATTCAAGCACACTGGCAAGAGAGAGAGTAGGAGCAGCTTGTATAGCAATTACTGGTGGTGGAGGATAAATCTAGGCAAGTAGCTTACTTAAAAATGCAGCTTTGTCAATTCAAAACAATTTACACATTTGTCCTGAATTCACCAAGCATCCTCAGCTGGGAAGAAAAAGGCAGCCGAGAGCCAGGCTGGCACCAATCCTGTGCTCATCCCCAGCGCTGCTGGCCGAGACTCCTACACACAGCCCACCCTGCCCGGGGTCACAGGGATGTCCCAGCTGCTGGGACCTGGGAGATGGCCCCCCTCAACACCACCTCTTCAGCTACTACACTGGTATAAAATGCCTAAATATATAATTTAAACAGCCTGGGATCCAGGTGATCCCAGTGCTGGCTCAGTATATATTTAATAGTGCCATGCAAAGAACAGAGGGACCTGCCTGGCAGGTAACAAACATTAATTTTATCATGATTCTACCCTAATCAGCATTTTTAAATTCTATAGTTGGGTCTGACCTTGGCTTCTTAAGGAAGCCTATAACAGAAACAACAATATCATTTCAGGCTTGAAAAAGTATTACATTTACCACTAAACACAGATTTTTGCTTCTTGATAGTGGAAAAAAAGCAAACCAGAAAGGGAGTAGTAAATCAGCTTAATTTGGATGAAAACTATCCTCCCTTTTATTTACCAGTTTCTGAGCTGAAAAAATAATTTTCTTCTAAAACCTCTGGTTTTCAATTTTGCCACTTGGATAAACCCTAGAAGCAGCAGATGAATTTGAAGTGACAAATATTAATTGCAAGTTACCACTTCAAGCAGTACATGCTAACGTGCGACTAATGCATTGTACTTTGCTATTAGTGTTTACACTGTTGTAAATCCAATTTTAAATAGCAGTATCTCACATAGCCACTTAAAAATACACCTGTAATACATGTTTACCATTACCTAATTTTGCAAAGCCTCCTTTCACTCATAGAAACCCATTTTAAAGCAGAAACCCAGCCTGGCACTAAATCATGGGAGTCCCAGGTCCAAATTTTGGAATTATCCTGTAAGAAAAGACATTTTCAAATCTAGAAAGACTTGTCGAACAGTTATAGAGGACAATAAATGATACCATATATGCTTTCATAAATAGTTAATTGATTGCTGGGGTCCAACGGGTCAATAGATGACTTAAAAGAATGACTCAAAGCCATCTGTAACAGATACCACAACTTGTACCTGTCTCTAAACAGACCACTATGAACTAATTTTTGATGCACCCTTAATAAAAGGCATGAGGCTTCTTGGTGATTCTGCACGGCCTGCAGCAAAAAACACAAACAAACCACAAAACAAAACCCATAACAAACAAGCAAAACAGCCCACCCCCATAACCTCCTTATTATTTGATTACAAGTAATAGATTTGTGAATAGAAACCAGGTAAGACACGCTGCTATCTTTGGATTCCCTTTAACACTGCTTTCATTAGCCACCTGTCGTGAAAAAACAGATTCCTCAGCTTCTGACTTGGAGGGGGGGAAATAAAAGGGAAAAAAAAAAAAAACTAAAAATATACTTTGAAGCTCCCTGTTTTGCTGATGCAAAAAGCAACAACAAAGGCCCATGCATCCCCCGGCTCTGTGCAGAACCAGATACTGCCAAAACCCTCTGCAAAGTCTCTCTTTTTGCTTTAGCCTGGAAGGGAGTAGCATCAAACAGGCGATTATTTGTAACAGATCTCCAGCGCTGCGTTACCAAAATAAAAGTGTGGGCTCTGCAATCCTGATAAACAAGGCTGCCAGCTCCCGGAGCCCACGAGGGGCTTGTGGCTGCTCCGAGCTCCGCCAGCCATTCCCCTCCCCGGTAATTAAATACAACCTGCCTGAATAAAGACCTAAGCCTACAGAAGGAATATGCAATTTTTTTTTCATTTTTTCAGAGTGAAATCCGCTCTGAAATTTGGAAACCTTTTGCGTGGATGCTCTTCTTCAAAAACCAAACCATGCGTTTAGGCTTTTACGCTAAAAACTGCTTTTTCAATATATTTAGAGGACTTTATAATAGAGAACAATACCAACTGATAATTTCTAAAGTACTGGGGCTGCGGGTCACGCACACTGGGAGGAACCAACCTGATCACAGACACTCCTGAATAATCCCAAAAGGCTACATATAGTACTAAACATAATATAACAATGGGCTTGGGAATACGATTTTTCAACTAATGTTCCTACATTCAAAATTCAGTGTCAAAGCTTTGTATTTTTAACACCCTTGCTACTAGTTGGACACCTGACACAGAGCCTAAATTTAGGCTATTATGAAAACCTTAACCTCAAACAGACTTTTGGGTAATTGTTATAAATCTTGGCCATTCCTAAGAAAGCAAGAGAAGGAAGAAGAGCCACTGAGAACCCTTCATAAGAGTATTTAGTTTGCATTTAAACTTGTGGAGAAAATTCTGCAGTCCTTTTTACGTTTATTCACTGAGACAGTCGTGAGAAATTGCACACAAGCATGCCAGAAAACATCCAGCACCAGAGAAAACATTAAAAAAAATTACTCCTAGCCAGAAAAACCCCAAACGCCTGCTGTTCCTGCTCTATTCATGTCCATAAATCCTGGCATGGCTTGTGTTTGACAGTCTTGAGAAGTTAACTGTGCCTAAAAAACTACTGATCTTCAATTTACACAAGTTATTACTTCTTGTATTGAAGATTAATGAAGAGCACTTGCATGTACCGGGGTTTTTAAATACCTGCAGGCACAGCTTACATTCGGAAGCATCCTATCCACCCAGTCACAGCTACAATTTAAATACTGCTGCACTAACTGACGGCCGTGGCAATTAGGGACTACTTTTACAGAGAATTTTTGTATGCGTGGAAGGAAAAAAAAATAGGTTATACTGCTCTGCAAAATTTACTATCAAATTTGTTTTCATCTAATTTTGACATGGGACCGTGCCAGAGCTCATGGATCTGAAGTGAGAGCTATTTTTGTCTTGCGGATACACATGTTGAGGAATGGGTTTGTGCATATGTTCCTGCTCCAGGAATAAATAAATAGGAGGGGCAGGAGAAGGCTGCAGCGTCTTGGCCATGGACGTGTTCATCCCATTTGTGTGCATGGCACAGCCCCGAATCCGCAGGCTGCTCCATTCATCAGACCATTTCAGCCTTCCCAGGAGCCA
Organism: Calidris pugnax; assembly: GCF_001431845.1. Taxonomy (NCBI): domain Eukaryota; kingdom Metazoa; phylum Chordata; class Aves; order Charadriiformes; family Scolopacidae; genus Calidris; species Calidris pugnax. The sequence goes on from NW_015090793.1 coordinate 6,427,153, forward strand.
GCCCTTGGCCGACAGCACTGCTCCTCCACTTGAAACCCCCCAAAAGCAGAAATAACTCTGAAGAATGATGGTTTTGTGGGGCAGATAGACCTTGCTGGCCACCGAGTGGGTGTTTCAGTCCATTACTAATGCTGGACAAAGCACACTTCTAACACTTGGAAACATGAGTTGTTTTTTTCTCCTTTGAACTCTGCTTGGCTGTAGGCAGACACTGGAGATGAGAAATGCCAAACCAGGCACTGCCAAGTTGTAGAAACCCAAAAGCAATGCTGGGAATTGGTAAGCATCAGCATCCCTGACCGTCCCTCTGGCAGGAGGGCAGTCTCAGAAACACTTTCAGACATAACACTTCCCACTACATGAAGGGTCTCTAATCCTTATCCCCTGGGATCTCTCTGATGTGCAGATCACATCCCTTGAAGCGCCCTCATTGAATTGCAGGGAGATGCCAGCACGTGAAACGCTCAAGGGACAGACCCTCCGCAGCCTGAGGAGAAGACCTGAGCTCAGTTCCCAGCAGGGGTGGGGAGCAGAGCTGGGAAATGCAGAGTTGGAGATAAGGACACAGCCTCTCCTCTGGGCTCTCCAGCTCCGAGCCCCACGCTGGACTCCCACGGCCCTATGTGGTGCGTGAGGAGAGGCACACGTGAAGATCCTGACACAGGAGAGCTAGCTCAGGGGTTTGGCAGATACATGAGGTCAGGGAGCTACATAAGCCGGGAAGAAATGCTGAAGATAGGGATGCTTCAGATTCCAGCTGCCTCTCGGGCACCACGAGCTGGGCAGGGCTCTCAGAAAACACATTCCTCCACTGGGAAGCAGCAGCCCTGAGCCCTCTCCCAGCATCAGGTAACTAAGCCCTTTCTTTGCAAAGCATGAGCTGCTCTATTCTTTCCAAACAATGTTATCAGTGGGCAGTGGGAGCTCCTGCTTATCTGGCAGCTTAAGCACTACCCAGAATGTGGATGAACTGGGCTGAGGGCCACCCCTCTGCCCGGGGGCTCTGTGGTGGGGAGAAACCCCCACCCACCCACTTTTGGCTTGCAAAGGGTCTGCAGAACAACTGCAGCTCCCTGCTGAGGCTCTCCTCCCAAGGTGGCCACTGTATTTTCTTTCCCCACAGTCCCCACACCAGCCCAGCACCCCAAAACTCACTGCTGCTCACCCCACAGGCACCCCCAGGGCTGTGCCTGCACTGAGTGGGGTTAGCAGGAACCACACCATTTGAAATCCAGCTGCGCACCTCCTTGGAAACACCTGGGTTCAACCCCTCTGGTGTCAGCTCTGTCCCTCTGCCATCAAACCCACTGTGAATGGGCTGGATCCAAGAGCACAACTGAAATACTTGCTTGTTAGCCGGACAAACATCTCACTGGAGGTGTGGAACACCTCAAAAGGAACAAGCCGCAAACAGGATCTCTCCTTCTCACAATCCAGCTCTGGCCCCATCTCAACTGGTGTCCTTCTGCAAAAAGATGTGATCCCAAAACCTCTGCCCAGAAGGGCAGGACATCCCAGCTTTGGGCTCAGCTGAGGAATGTGCCACCCTTAATGAGCTATCCCTCTGTAGCCCCTCTTCCTTAGGGCACAGCTTTGCCCAGTCCCCCAGGGAGGTTGGGATTTGAGGGCAGGCTCTTCATCTCACATGCTAGGGGACAAAGGGCAGGGGGACAGGGAGGCTCTGCTCACCCCTGGAGGGAGGCAGGAGAACAGAGACGCATGTCCTCTCCCAGCACAAGGCAACCAGAGGCACCCTCCTGCCCAAAGCTCAAGAGCCGCAGACGTGCAGCCACTGCTGGAAACCACAGCTCTCAGCGTGGCGTGTTTAATGTGACCCGACACCTCCTGCAGCAACCACTCCGGCTTCTCTGCTGCGTGACGCAAGGCAGATGCCCTCAAGACTCCACCAGGTCCTGCAGCCGCAGCTCTCCAGGTTGCCCATGGGTGCTGTCTGTTAGTCCTGCCCTGATGGACTGGGCATCGCGACGCAGCCACCCAGCTCATCACCAGTGTCCAAAAACACTGGCAAAGGCCAGCTCCCACTGCCGCGACACGTACGCACACCGTTAAGCAGACCCTGCCAGGACAGCCAGCATCAGGAGATGACACTTCAGACCACTGCAGAAAGACGTGCTAGTTCATCAGCCAAAGCCCTGGCTCCTCTCGTTTCGGACAGCAGCGGTTTTGTATGGGAGGCAAGGAGTCCTGGTTTCCATCAGGTCTCCAGCAGAGACCCCAGCCTTGCAAGAATCTCTCTAATACACCAGCCGCTCCAAGAAATACATAACGCAACCGACCAGGACAGAAGCTTGAAGAGACATGGTAAAATTGATTAGTCGTCAAAATCATCAGACCATAAAAGAAGCTCCAGCTGTGCTCCTCTTATTTGCGTAGAGAAATGCAAGAGGCAGGGCTCTATTTAAAATTAATTCCTTCATTTGGTTTTCATTTTTTGTTTACTAGAGCCTAAGTTACTCTGGTTGACAATTAAGCCCATTACCCAACTCCTTTCTTTTCCACCACCCCAGTGCCTTTTTTCATAGCCTACGAAGAAGAAAGTAGTAAAAAAAAAAAAGAAAGGAAAATTCTGATATGTGCTATTTTAAAATGAAAAATGGAAATTTACGAAGAGCTCCGGTAGGTGTTTGAACCATTCAACCTTCTGTTTTAAGACCCCAGCACAGGACTCAACACAAACAATTCCTTTCAAATCAACAGCAATTTCAAGTCCCCCCACTGCGTACGCGCTCGAAGTTAAGTGCTGGCCCAAACGTTCTGCCAGATCCTTGGCGTAAGTGTAGGAAGGCAAGAGAAAACAAAGATTTAAATTTTGGCTAGTGCACTTCGGCAAAATCACTGTCAGCACATATTTTTCAGTTCATACAAAACCCAGCAGAGGAAATTTAAAACAATAACTAACTCGGAGGCAAGCGGTTCAGAAAAAACTGCAGAAGAAAAACCCTAATATGATGTAACTCATGGGACTGTTCAACGCTAATCACTAAAGCTGGGTGCTTACGGCATCCCATCGCAGTCTGGGGCCTTTTGGTTCTCTTTTAAAACTGACCCACAGCTTTTGCAGGTGCTTTGGCAAAGCTACCAAGAATGACCTGTTTTCATAGTTAAATTACTCCCTCGCTGTAGACAGCCCAACTAGAAGCTCGTTGCTGTGGGTGCTCTGCACAATGGTACCCCAATCCCGGGTACCACAGGGAGCCCCCTGCAAACAACAGCTTTCTGTGCCTGGGTATCACGATGCCAAGAGCAAAACCTCAGCGAAGCCACAACCCACATCATGATGCAAGACCCTAAAACCAGGTCCCAGTTCTACCTTTGTGTTCATCACCTTAAAAACCAAGAATTTATAAACCCACCACAGAAATGCTCCCTTCCCCTATCGTCCATGCTGGAAATTCAATCAAGTAAACAAGGATTCTCCAAAGAAGGAACGAGAAGTTGCCTGGCTGTACTCCCAGCTAAAGCCGGGCCAATGTGTATCAGGTTGGGGATTTTTAGCCTGTCTGGCTGAGCTCTGGCCATCTCCAGCCTCTGGGGGCCCCTGTGCCTGGTTATTCCTCGCTGTGACCACTTCTTTCCTCACACCTCACTGAGAAAGCTCTCACTGACGTCTAAGCTGGAGCAATACACAGGAGAACGAGCCCTTCTCATTCCCACTGCAATCCTTTCTGCCTGCGTGCTAATTTGTAAACTAGCCGAATAAAACACAAACTTGGGGCTGGAAGTTGTTTTATTGTCATTTTTCTGTCCTTTGGGTGGGATGGGCAACGCTAACGAGGCACATCTCTGCCTTTCTCCGTACGGTCAGACAGACAACGCAGTTCAGACAGATGCCCTCCCAAGTGCACAAGTCTCTGGGCTTTTCCAAAATGACTGTATTTGTACTGCTGTCTTACAGGGAAGGAATCCAGCAATGATTATTTCTGGTACAAACAGGAACAAACCGCTGGATTTGTGCCTTGTGCACAGCTACACCAAATAGCACCACACGGCTTCATGGCACATGGACAGGCATCACCGGTGGTGCCAGTCCCAACCCAGGGACATCCTTCTTCTCCTCTGTCCCTGAAGCCTCTTTGGCCTTTACCTAGTTATGACTCCAGCCAACTTGCTCAACATCACTATCATCAGGAACCTTTAGCAAGCAGCGACGATTCCATAAATCTGCTTTTTATGGCATGGCAGAAGCCTAATTGCACATGATTAATGTCAAAAATTAAAGCCCACACACTTGCTCTAAAATTGAAATCAGCCCTTCTAGGTACCAAACAAAAGCAACGCTAAGGCTCCAAAGACATGTTGGCAACACAGCTGAACCAGATTACACAAACTGAGAGCATTCCTTGCTCTTCCTTTAAGTCCCTTTCCTTTATTTTCTATACATGCTAGTGTTGTAACTCCAAGCACTGACACCGTGCCCTGAATCATGACCATACAAGTCCCAAGCCTTCGTGAGCGATGCAGCTCAAACACCTACTAACTCCATATGACAGGTTCTTATTCTTCTGGAGTCTCCTCCTACTTCTCCAGTGTAATACACTGTTGAACCTCACTAGAGAGGTTCGGAAATGTTTTGCTATGAGTCCTTTTGTTTTTGTGACACCACCTTTAACGAAGATTGAGCTTTTTTAATACAAGTCATGCGTCACTTAATTGTTACAAAAACAAGCACTGTAGATGAAACACAACCTGTGTGCAAGACGGTACAAGATCCGTGCAAGACACACACTGGGATAGGAAATGAAATCTAAAGCGAGCACATTTAAGATATTTGTGGATTTTTATTACTGGAGGAATATAGTATTTCAAAAAATGTAATATTGCACATTGGAAGTGAAGAAGATGGAAGTTTGTGGCTATGGTACTTCCTATGAGTCCTCTGAAAGCGCCCAGGAAGAGGTTTGTCACACCTGGGGAACAGCAATGATACAGCGAAAACATGGTCACGCAGAAAAACAACAGCGCAGATAACCCAGAGGAGATGGACATAGCTCTGGTGGGTTACTGGAGAGCCTGTGCTCTCCCAGCTCACCACTAGTACTACACGACCACCAAAAGCAAACCTCAAACCCCAAGTCATCTCCCAGACATCCCCTTGCTCTGGTCCTCAACATGGATCCACACCTACAAAAAGGGAAATAGCACCTTCCCTGCCTGACAAGCTCTGAAGGGACATTTTTTTTTCTTTTTAAATAATCACAAGAGATCTTTTACAGCTTAACAACCAAATATTACTGCTAGGTACTACATTATTAATTACATGCATATATGTAACAAACGGGTGACTGCATATTATGTTGAACCCAGGCAGCATCCCTTTACATACCTGATCCGTGCCTCCTCCAAAACACTTGCATGAAGGAAAGTTTTTCTTGAATAATACGAGAAAACGGGCGCAATAACTAAAACCGGTTCCTCTACGCATTTGGGGTTAAAAGAGCTTTCAGGACTCCCTCCCCCAACTCTCAGAGCTAATACCAAGCACCAGGCACAAAGAAATACCGAACTCAAGAAGCAAGGGCTGGGGTGGACCCAGCCAGCAGTAATTAAGTGCATCATTCACTCTCAGTGCTCATGAGCACCCAGGTCAGGTCCCCAGACCAGCCACAGGACCCAGGAGCACTGCACTCAGGGAGGGGGTGGATGGAAGCTGCCTTGGATGACTAGACATCTTTGGGGGGGAAGGGGAAAAAAAAAAAAACACAACAACCTACCCCATAACCCAACCCAAAACCAGAGATGGCTTTGTGCCTGGTATGGCTAAAGAGCTGCATTCTGGTGAGTTTTGAGTTTGCTCAGTGCTGCTGACAGGAGGAAAAGGCGCCAGCAGCAGGGAGCAGCCATGTTCCCCGAGCAGGGCTGGGGGAAGGCTCCCTCTGGGGAATTCATACTCACCTGGCGGTTTCATGTAATATTGCTCAATATCGGACATGTCCGTATGCAGCGCACAATCGAGATAGTGGAGGATAACTTTTCTACTGAAGTAGTACCTCATGCCCATTAGAAAGAAGGGCAAACAGCAGGTCAGCAGGAAGGACTTGGTCACAACAAAGCATATTACTATGGAGATAAGGAAGAGAAATAAACGATACCTGTCAGAAAAGAGAATTTAGTGTTGATTTCGGAATACAAACTCATTATTTAAAATAAAAAAAAAAAAAGAAAAAAAGCACAGATAAAAACACATTTGCAGAAAACAAACAGTTCACGCTCTCGAGATTATCACGTTATGTGGTGAGATAACCCAGAAGTTTATGGGGTGCCTGGAGAGAGCCGGTGGGGAGGATGCTGCTACGCCATGGAAGGTCATACCAACCCCCTCCCCCCGGACCCGGAGAGGGGCTGGTGGGGATGCCGGGGGGCAGGCAAACCCCAGGCCCCACTTTGCTTTCCCCAGCAAGGCCAAAACGCATCCGGGGTGGAAAATGCGGGCTGCGGGCACGGCGGCCGCTCCGCAGCCATGTGTGTGTCACTGCGGCAGTACTATTTCCATCACTATTTCCATCACGGGAAGCACCCACTCCCGGGAAGACACCCTGCCCGCCCCGATGCCGGGATGCTGCTGAGACCTTGGGGGGCTCCTGCGGACACCCCCGAGACGGCAGCTCCCCCCGGCATGGCCACAGCCTCCCAGCCCCCCCCCAACTGCCTGCTGGGGAGGGGGGGAAGAGGGGGTGTCCCCCTCCTCCGGCACAGGGTCCCCCTGCCTGGGCACACGGGGGTGCAACCCACCTGCAACCACCACGAGAAACCAGCCCAAAGCTTTCTCAGGGTGGGGGGCACATTTGCAAGGAAGAGGAGGGGGGGGCACACATTATTAATAATGCGATCCCTGCTTCTGTACAATTATTTGCAGGGGGCGGGGGCACCTTGCAGGCGCTATTTTGGGCATTTAACTCCGGGAGGTGAGCGCCCATGCCGGGGGGGGAATGCTAAGGGGATGGGGGGGGTGTGGGGGGTCGCTCCACTGGCG